>NW_003852421.1:7016288-7055990 GCF_000181295.1 Otolemur garnettii | reverse complement strand
TTTTTTTTTTTTTTGAGACAGAGTCTCACTTTGTTGCCCCTATTAGAGTGTTGTGGTGCCATAGAGTTCATAGCAAGCTCAAACTCTTGGCCTCAAGTGATTCTCTTGCCTCAGCCTCCTGAGTAGTAGGGACTATAGATGTGTGCCACAGCACCTAGATACTTTTTAGAGATGGGGTCTTTCTCTTGCTCAGGCAGGTCTCAAACTCATGAGCTCAAGTGATCTGTCCATCTAGGCCTCCCAGAGTTTTAGGATTATAGGTGTAAGCCACCATGCTTGGCCCAGAAACACTGGATCTTATTTAAACTTTCTGTTTTTGCTCCCTTCTTCTGACACACTGTGACAATAGAAGAGGGGGTAACTCTATAGAGGATTAAACATCATACTTGGGGTGGAAGTCCAGGGCATCCTTCTTAGTGCTGAGAGAACCTGGAAATTTTAGCTCCTCACTAAGTTCCTTACTAAGCTATGTGTCTGGGAGCATAGTAGTGCATTATTGTTGTCCTTCATGTGGCCTCCACTGATACTACTTCCTAGTGGGGATGAAAATTCCACAACTCTATCTGGTCTTCTCTAAGGCCTGACATCCCTGTGGGTCTGTTTGGAAATCTTGTTATGGCCTCCTAAGGGTGGAAGTCTAGGCTTTCCACTTTTCTGGTGTGAGTGTGGTAGGGCCTTAGATGTTATGTAGTGGGTTTTTTTGTTTTTTAGAGACTTTGTTGCCCTCGGTAGAGTGCTGTGGCATCACACAGCTCACAGCAACCTCCAACTCCTGGGCTTACGCGATTCTTCTGCCTTAGCCCCGAGTAGCTGGGAACACAGGCGCCCGCCACAGTGCCTGGCTATTTTTTGCTTGCAGTGCAGTCAGGGCCCGGTTTGAACCTGTCACCCTCAGTATATGGGGCTGGTGCTCTACTCACTGAGCCACAGGTGCTGCCCTGTTATGTAGTGTTTACTGGACTAGTATGATTACTGTTTGAAAGCTTTCCTGTTTTGCTAGGCTGATCCTCCCAGCTTGTGTTTCATTTTGTTTTGAGACGGTGTCTTACTTTGTTGTGTGGACTAGAGTGCTGTGCGTCAGCCTAGCTCATAGCAACCTCAAACACCTGGGCTCAAGTGATCCTCCTGACTCAGGTTCCCAAGTAACTGGGACTTTAGGCACCTACTACCACACTCAGCTAACTTTTCTATTTTTAGTAGATACAGGGTCTTGCTTTGCTTAGGCTGCTCTCAAACTTCTGACCTCAAGTGATTCTCCTGCCTCAGCCTCCTGGAGAATTAGGATTATAGGTGTGAGCCACTATGCCTGGCCCCAAGTTCATTTTTTTTTTGTCTTTGCTTATTGGAACTTCTGGATTAACTTCTTAGCTCCAAATATAGGTCATATAAGGCAAAAATAAAACTCATGAAATTCCACACTATATTATTCCCTGTGTCCTGAGGTTCTTAGCTTTTTTAAAGGTCTGCCTTTATCTCACCTTCTTTCATAGAGTTCTTACGTTTGCTTAATACGTAATGCCCAGAGTCTTTTGGTGCACTTAGTAGGAAGGATAGATTAAAGTATATCTATTTCTTCATTTTCCCACAAGTGGAAGTCTTAATTGACTCTTCCTGTTTTAGAAAGAACGTCGAGTCCTTCAAAATTTCTCATTTTTCACATCAGTATTTCTTTCCATTAAGTTTGCCTTCATTTCCTATTGACTTGGCAGAAGAAATTCTACTTTAGTTCTCTGGAATTATAGTCACCCCTTGTGGCTCCCAGGCCATCACGTTCCTCTTGTTTGCTCTGAAAACTTGTTCCACCAATGAATTATCCCTTTCTACTTGTATCTTCAATCTTATTTGATAAATACCCTTCTTCAGTTTGAGGCACATTGGTCTTAAGGAAACTGACCTTTGACCTTTACTCTCCTAAGATAGTCTCCTATTTTTTTTTCCTTCCCCTAAATGCCACTTTGCTTGAAAGCATTATCTATATTCTCTGCTTCTACTGATATACCATTCTTTCTACCCTTATTTCCTTGCAGTCAGTCTACTGACTTCACCCATCAATGGAAATTGCATTCTTTGAGGTCATCAGTCACTTCTTAGGATCAAATCCAATTGCCTTTTAAAAGCTCATATCTATTTTCCTTTTTTTTTTTTTTTTGTAGCATTTGGAGCCATAAACTTTCTGAAATTCTCTTCTTGGATTTCATGGCTTCGCATTATCCTCTTCCCTCCCTGGCTTCCTTTTTCTCTCCCATATTTAGCTAGTCATTAAGCTTTATCCTCAATTTTCTTTTTTCTCTCATTTAGTTTCGTGGCTTTAGCCAGATGGCTGATCCCCAAACTATATGCAGAGGCTTCTAAAGTTTTGTTTTTGTGATACTTACAGTTTTGACTTCTTTCTGAAGCTTTTAGATTGACATTTTTAGGTGCCTTTCACTTTCTTCCAACTGTCCAGCCATCCCTTTAAAAGTAGCCCATGTAGCTGGACGTGGTGGATCACAGCTATCATCTTAGCAGTTTGGGAGGCTGAAGTAGAGCCATCACTTGAGGATAGGAGTTCTAGACTAGCCCGGGGAACATAGTGAGATTCTACCACTTAATAAAAAACAAAAAACAAAATTAGGCAGGTGTCATGGTACATGCCTAAAGTCCCAGCTACTTAGAATGCTGAGGCAGGAGGATCACTTGAACCCAGGAGTCTGAGGTTGCTGTGAGCTATGATAGTGCCATTATACCCCTGCCTGGGTGACAGAATGAGACCTTGTCTCAAAAAAAAAAAAAAAAATACATTGAAAATTGAAAACCAAAATCTTCATCTTATCTCCCCCCCCAAAGCTTTCATTTCTGTGTTCCTAATTTCTGTGGGTGGAACCTGTACCTTCCCTCCCACCAAGCACTGAAACCTCAATGTTTTTTGACATGGCCCAGGTTTTACTGGCCAACTTTTGTGGAAATTCACCAATTCTCATCTACGTTGCCTTTACCCAGTTCAGGTAAACTTGAAGTTTTGCCTGGACTATCCCAGTCACTCACTAATTGGTCTCCCTGCTGCCAGTCTGTTTCCAGTCTAATCACTTTTACACATTGTAGCCAGATTAATCTCCCTTTACTGGCTTCTCCTTCTGAACTTAATTTTCTTTGGCAGGCATTCAAGGCTTCTGTGATGAGCCTCCACCTACCTTTCCAGTATCCTTCAGCATTATCTCCACTGAGGAACACCACGCTCCTGCTAAACTGAGTACCTATTGTTCCTGCCACCCTCACTTTGTCTCCTCCCATCAGTACTTAAATGAAGTATTTCTCCATCCTCCTCTAGTACTTAATGTGTCTCTTTGTTAGGGTACTCATCAATCTAGAAGTTGTGTTAGGCATATTTACATACTGACTTGACTTCTAGGCCATCAGTTTATGGTGGATTGGTTGATAATTGTTTTATTAATTCACTCATTATTTAATAGATTTTTAAAGTTTACTAGGCTCTGTGCGAGGCACTGGGAATATGGTAGAGAATAAAGCTACTTATGGAGCTTAGAACTCTGGGGTCCTTATTTTGTTGTTATTGTTAATAAGTTTTTATGGTATAGAGTGTGCCTCGTCCTGTATCAATAACTGGTGCATAAGTAGTGCTTATTAGATGAATGAATAAATTAGCAACTAGGCAAGGTGAAAAGATTACCAAAGTTGCACGATGACTGTGTCTTTAAACTTTCTGGCATTTAAGCCTGTCTCGTAAAAGAGAAAATAAAAATTGAGCAGCAGAGGCAAAACATTCATTGTAAATAAAAGTAAATGCAGGGCTACGTTATCTGGGTCTTTGGATTAAGGCTCCAATATGGCAGACATTTTCAACCAGTTTTATAAATGACAGCAATATTTAAAGAACATTGGTCTCAAAAGACTTTTTTTTGTAAGAATGAATAAAAACTATGACTATGGGAACTGTCTACTCCAAGTAGCTCTACACACTTAATTTGAGGCTTTTTAACATAATAAAACGTTTGTCCTCTTTGTATTTGAGACAGGGATTTCATTTTACTTCCTACTCAGCTTCCCAGTGTGAATTTTTCATGATCCTTTGCCCCACTTACAGACCGTGCCTTCTAGCTCATTGAGGTTCCTTTTCTCAGCTTTTCAGGATGGCCTTCTGAGCAGGAACAAAAGAATTGCTGGGAAAAGGCAAAAAAATAGCAAACCAGGAACGTGAAAGGCTTCTATGAATGCCCGCACTTTCTGTAGACGGCCCAATACTGGAATGTCAGCCAGTTCTTAGGGCTCCTGCTTTTCACTGCTCATATCTTAGCGATGTTGTTACAAAGTCAACTATAAAAATGTAAAGCACAGGCAACTGCTTTTCTGTTTCTTAACATCACACTCCAAATGTATCCTTTACTTCTTAAAACATGTTTGTTCCATTTATTCCGTGTATTCCATCAATGGCCAATGAGAATAAAACAAATTGAACCTAAATATGTAATTTGCTTTTCCATCACACTATTTATTAAATCCTTGGATATTTTGTATGTTTTTTTTTTACTTTCATATAATGTGTTTTTCAAATACATTTAAAGTTTCAGAGTCACTACCTAGGTTTCATTCTCACAGCGAGTAATTTGTATGGATATTCAATCCGTGGCATCTCACACTGCCCACTTGGATGTGCTTTTGCCCATCTGGACTAGAGACATGAGGTAGATTGGAAAGTTAGAAGACACCTGAATTGTCTTTGGTATACCTCTTGCTCTATCTTCCCAGCTATGTTACCCACAATTCTCCATGTACTAAGATGAGGTCTGGGGTACCTATAAATCAGGATGGCAGTACGTGCTGGAATAGGTACTTCCCAGGCAATGCTAGAAGCTTCAGGGCCATGTTCCATCTGGACAAATTATCTGAGTGGCATCTGATATGGGGCCACCTTTCTTCCCTACACCACTTCCTTAAAGAACTGATGCTTAGTCTCTAAGACTGATCTTGGTGGTATTAGAGGAGACTTAAGTTTTCTAAAGTGATAAAAGAAATACTTTTAGGGCGATTTTCTCCTTAGTCATTTATCTTGGCATGGAGTATTTTGTTTTTGCTTGTTTATTTGTGATAAAGGGAAATTGAGGAAAGCAATTCTCTTTTTTTTTCCTTTGCTTATGGTAGGAAGGGCCAGTTAGCATGCAAATTACGTTGATGTGCATGACAAATTTGGTCCTAATACTGACTTAATTGTTTTAATGTTAGACAAGGGGAAAGGGATACAGGGGAAAAAAGCTTTAGACAACACATAAAATGGGAAAGTCGATTATTTTCACCACACAGCAGAACAACTTCCGCACAAAACCAAAATGGCAGCCAGTTCTGAGGTTTCCTGAACACAGAAGAGCCCAAATGCCAGAAACTGAAAAATTCTATTTAAGCAATTTTTTCCCTCACTATAGGAACCAAGCCTGTCAGCAGCATAAACACTTGCAATCCTGCCCTTCCTAGGATGCATGTGCTATCGAAAAGGGAGGTGTTAATTGCTGTGCTAATTACAACATGATTGCTTTGCACTTGTTTTGCACTTGTAGGTGATTAAATTTTTAACGAAGCATATTACTTGGCACTGTTAGCACAGTTAACACATTTCTCTCTCTCTCCCTCTCTCCTTTTTTTTTTTATGCCTTGGGAGAAGTCCCACACGGCAGACCCTTCCCTGGCTGCGATGTGCTGTTGTGTTTGGAACAAGCCTCTGTTTAGGCTGTCGGTTACAGGACTCCAGCTTCCTGCTTGGGAAAGAGCAGCAGCCTATTATAATCCTACCCAGCGTGATGGCACTGGCCAGATGCGAACGCAGAGCCCACAAAGGTATTAGCTAAAAATTAGGCGGCGCTGCCAATGCCAGTTTCCAGCCTTCATTTAAAAACTACAGCGACTCCAGCCAGTCAAGCGCAGTGTCGAAGGGTTTAGCAGGAAGGTGGAGAGATGACAGCAAGTTCCACGTGATTTATTTCTGCGGTACAGCCTGCACTCCCAGCTGAACCGGAGCACGGGAAACTCGCATCTGTTACTCGGCAGCCCTGTATCTCTTGGTTCCCACTGTGCGGCAGGCTGCCCTCCCAGTGGAACCGATTTTGTGTTAGTGCGCCTGTGCGTGCACACTTTCTCTTCCTCCCTGGGCCTCCTGAGTCAGAGATGCCTGGGAAAACAAGCCTGGCTGTAAAGGAAGAGCTGGGCAAGTCTGGGGGGCGGGGGGGTGTTTACAACCTGGGAGTCGGAGGTCAAAGAAATGACGGTAGCTAAATGGTCTCTCCGGCTGCGTGTCTGCAAACAAAAACACACCTGTAAAGCCAGAGAAGTGCAGAATCCGACTTTTTATGACTAGCACTCATGACTTGGCAGTTTTTGCAGTAAGGAATCTGGGATGAAGGCTTTAGGAGAAGTGAATGAACAAAGGAAAGAAATGAAGGCGACTGAGTGAGAATTGCTTGCTCAGCACACGCCCTTCCTGCTGCCCCCGTCTGGCGTGCCCTTGAGCCCACCCACGGGCAAAGTGGCAAAACTGAGTTTCCAAGTCTAAGAGTTCAGGTTTGATTTCTGAGCCGGAATGAATGAGTCTCCAGAACAGTTTGTGAACTTTAGCCGCCTAAAGGAAAAAAGTCCCTATACTACATAATATGTAGGTACCTGTCGGCTGAGTAGAGGGAAGAAAATTGAGCAGACCAAGTGTGAACAGGTAAATAAAGGATCCACTGAAAATATTCACGCAGGGGTGTCCAGTCTGCACCCTACGGGCTGCATGGAGATTATGGGAGGACGCTTTTTGTTTACCTGTGGTGTTGGCTATCATGGAAATCATGCCTGCAGCATTTTTTTTTCCCCATTAGCTTTTATTAGTGTTTGTATATTTAATGTGTGGCCCAAGACAGCTCATATTTTTCCAGTGTGGTGCATTGTGGACGTCCTTGATCTACTTCGGCATTGGTGTCCCCTTGGCAAGGGAACGCTCTCTAAGGGTTTAAAAACTAATTCCACTTTTAACTGTCAGTATCATGGTATCCTTCCTTTAAGAAAAAACCTTTCCTATTCTATCTAGTGCACTATTGGCTGGGTTTTCTTTTTCTCTGCTTCTGACTAATGAGTTTAATTACTTTCATTTGCAAACTCCACCCTTCTCATCAACTTGGTTTTTAAACATAACTGTTGACTTCCTGGCTTCCCTCAGCTAACACTGTGATCACCAAAGGACACAAATAGGTGATACTCCAACATAAATATTCCGGTTATCCAATCCATTCCCCAAATGGAGAAAAAGAGAGCATCGGAGGCCGGTAACTTTAACACATTACTAGAGATGTATTTTTCTCATGTGGAAGAGAGAAGTGGTTTGGGGAAAGAGAAGAAATTAGAATACATGTGAAATAAAGCCAAATGTCTTGACAAAAGCATGATTTATTCAATACTGTTTCAATTTAATATTTAAAAATATTTTAGGGAGGCCAACGTGTCCAGGCTTCTGTGAACTGAGCATCCGTTTGGAGAATTCAGCATCAGGTTTTTCAGCTGAACTTTGTCCTTTATGTCTGCAGCCAGCGCCAGGGCCTGCTAATCTGTGGGCTTTTCAGTGAATATTCACTGTCCCAGGAGTCCACTTTTCTGGTCTTGACTCTTCCTGTTCCCTGCCCTCCCTGCTCCTGTCTCCTTCACTGTCTATGGCTTGCACCAGCTCTGCTGCTCTCCCTCCTGCTGTCAGCCAGGGGTCAGTCGCCTGAGAGGCTCCCACAGGCCCCAGCACGGGGCCTCCATGCTGAATGGAGTCCGGGTCTCAGCACAATCAGCCCCATTTCTATGGACAAGTCAAGACTCTGTTGCTTTAGTGGCGATCAGGCCTGCTTTCCTTTTTCTTTAAACAAATTACTTAAAAAATTTTAGTTTTTATGGACATGCCAAACCTCAAACATTTCTTTTCTCTTCTTTTGTTTTTGATAGACATGCCAAGCCCCAAGTTCTCCCTGGCTGCTGAGATGGACAATAATTCCGTGAAGGACTGATTCATTTGTTTTCTTAACAGGTGTGTGAAAGCTCCTGTGTGTGTGTGCGCGTGCACGCGCACACACACGCACACAGATTTCCCAGAACACCATTCCAAGTGTGGGAAAGGCGAGGTGCTTGTTCTCTGTGTGAACACAGATGAATCAATTCTTAAGAAAGCTCCTTGAAAATATCTAAAAGACACTCTGAGTTCACGGGCTAGCAAGGTAGAGCACTCAGAGAAACACTGGTCTTCCATCCTGAGCAGAATATGTGTGAAGTGTTACTTAGGGATTGCCACTCTAGTTTCCTAAAGTCTTTTCCTAAAAATTTGCTGGTACTTTTTGCCTTTGTACACACAGATTTCTTTCTCATTCTGTCCTAATGCTAAACCTATTCATTCCGCCCCAAGATTTTGATCAAACCTTTTCTACCTTAAAGTCTCAGAAAGAGTACGCTGCCCCCTCTGCTGAAAGTGCAGTTTCTTGTAGATGTATTTTAGGACCCAGTCATTTTTTTAGGTATGTCACCTTAGTGTTTTCATAAACAGCAAAGGTTTAATAAATGTTGACTACTATCATATAGCATTGGAGCTGGTTTATTTTCTTTAACAGATGGGGGTCTTACTATATTGCCCAGGCTGGATTCCAACTCCCAGGCTCAAACTGACCTTCCACCTCAAACTTCTGACTAGCTGGGACTATAGGCTTGTAACCGATCCTTAAAATAAAATTCATTATTTTAAAAGATTTTAAAGGATTTTAAAATATTATTTTAAGGAAGTATTTAAAAATATCATTTTAAGAAAGTATTTTAAAGTATTATTTTAAAAAAAGGATTTAAAGATATCATTTAAAGAGCTCCAAACACAAAAAAATGGATAGAAATTCATTATTTTAAAAGATTTTAAAGGATTTTAAAATATTATTTTAAGGAAGTATTTAAAAATATCATTTTAAGAAAGTATTTTAAAGTATTATTTTAAAAAAGGATTTAAAGTTATCATTTAAAGATCTCCAAACACAAAAAAATGGATAGAAGAGAAGAATAGTCAGCCTCCAACTCCCAGCAAATCTGACTGCTTCTCAGAATATTATGCTCATTTTAAGAAGAAGTCGTAGGTCAATTTTGAAGTGAGTTCTGTGCTCTGGAAACTGCTAGTAGACACAGGGCACATGCAAAGGGAAGGATATCCTTGCATAAGCATACGGAAGGGAGGAAAGATCTTTGTACTTGTCTAAGTGGGAGAGGTAAAAGCTGATATATCTGAGATTGACTTGGATCTTGTCCCAGGGCCCCTTTTCTGTTCTGGTCTGAGAGATTTGTAAGCTGCAGAGAGATGTGATGGTTATGGGCTCAGACCCTGGAGACAGACAGGCAAGGACTTGACTTGGCTCTGCCACTTACCAAAAATGTCAGCAAGCTTTTATTTCTTCATCTGAATGAAAATGGGTCAAATAACAGTACCTGCCTCAGAAGTCTGTTTTTAGAATTAAATGCAATTAGGTACGTGTAGTCCTTGATACACACTGTTTTTCATTGATTCTGAGACTCATACTTAATCTCTGAACTATGTCTCACAATCAATGATGTCGTGATTCAAAATAGTAGCATTTTCTTTCTCTCTTGGTGGTTCACAAAATAATGGTGAGTCTTATGATTGATGGCATCTTAAATTCCTTGACATATTGCAGTAAGTGCTTAATTAATATTAGCAATCAAGATAATGATGACTGTAGAGTTTCCTTAATTCACTCAATTCAAAGCTGTATTACAGAATTCTTTTCTATTTCTTTTGCCACTGAGGACCCAGGCGATCTTGGGCAAGTCTTTTAATTTCCGTTGGAGTTCAGTCTCAAATTTGAAAAAGAGGATCTCTATGTTTCTTCTAGGCTTGAAGTCCTAAAACGTGATTGGTTCTCTGGAGGGCAGTGAAAGAGAAGACCAATGTAAGCGTGTAAGAATGGAAAGGGAACCTCCCTGTGCTGGTCAGCAGCCTGGGGAACAAATGAGACAAATCACTGTCCCCAGGAAGCAAACGGCTCTTTCATACCATTGCTCTGATGTACCAGGATCTCTGGCCATCAAAGGAGTTGTGTGGGAAGAAAGTTCCTGGCCTCTCATTTGCTCTAATGATGCTCACATGGTTCTGGAAAATTCTTCTCATGGTCAGGGTACCAAGATGGCAGAGTGGACAAAAACACCTCTGCAGAATGAGTAGTTACTCGCTGGGCATTGGCTCTTCTAAAACGTCACTCTCATCTTTCACCATTTCTAATCATTTTAACCTTTTTAGATTAAATTTCTCTCCTCTCCTCTCCTTTTCTTTTCTTTTCCTTTCTTTCCTCTTCAGGCAGGGTATCTCTCTGTCTCTTGAGTGAAGTATAGGTGTGTCATCATAGCTCACTGCAACTTCAGACTCCTGGGCTCAAGAGATCCTCCTGCCTCAGCTTCCTGAGTAGCTGGGACTACAGGTGCATGCTGCCATGCCCACCTAATTTTTCTATTTTTTTTTTTTTTTTTAGAAATGAGATCTTGCTTATGCTCAGGTTGGTCTCAAACTCCTGGCCTCAAGCAGTCTTCCTGCCTTGGTATTCCAAAGTGCTGGGATTATAGGCATGAGCCTTCGTAGACTGAAGTTTCCACCATTAGAATTGCCTCTCTGGGCTACACAAAGAAATTGGGAGCATTGGTAGTGTTAAAAAAATATTGAATATGAAATCCCTGAAAGGATGAGAGAAGGAGTGTCTTTTCCAGCCTTCTCCATTATCACATGAACACGAGATCATCATATGGCTCATGGTCTCCATGGAAAGTTGAAAATCACTAGTGTTCTAGCCTCAGGGGAATAAATAGCATTCAGAGGTCATGAGGTAATGAGTCAAACAATAGCAAGAGAGAGAGGGAACATGGTTGGGACTGGCCCTAAGATATTTGACCATGGAGGGCAGTCTCTAAGAGGGACACTAGTGAGGAAGTGAACATGCTCAGGTAAATGCCACCTGCATCATTATTTTGTGTAGGACCGTCCTGAATAAACCTAGTATGACGTCTGTACTGCACTTGTGTGTTTTCTCAGCATATTTTCACTGATAACACCTCATTTTCACACAGTTTTGTGAGCTATGTGGGGCAACTATTACCAGTGGCAATTCATAAATGAGGAAGCAAATGTGAATTAGCATCACGACAGCTCTGAGAACAGAACCAGGATCGACACTCTGTTTTTTTTTTTTTTTTTTGCAGTTTTTGGCCAGGGCTGGGTTTGAACCCACCACCTCTGGTATATGGGGCTGGCGCCCTACTCCTTGAGCCACAGGTGCCACCGAGGATCGACACTCTGCTCTTTAGACTCCCAATTCTACTCTTTCTGCTTTTTGAAGTTTGACCTTTGCAGACACAAGGCAGGGAAGGCACCTTCTTCATAGTGTAATAGGTCCCCAAATGCAGAACTGGTCTGATGTATTCCTGCAAATCTAGCAGCACCATAAATTTAGTTCACAGTGTCATTACATGCAGTTAAGATATCTTTCTTTATCTGAAAGGGCTAATGCTTTCTGCTTTCTGCTTTTAGAACATGCTGAAGTTAGTTTTCTCCTGAAACTTTCAGAAGTGACGGTTGATTTTTGGCATGGATTGTAGGCAGAGTTATAGTTGGAAACAAAAATCTCTGAAATGAGTGAACTCTGTCTTCAGAGAGAGCATCTGAGAGACGAAAATTTTGCCAGGAGATTTGACTCTGTAAAACACAACTTTTGCCCTTGTGTATATCTCGGCTTTGACCGTTAGCCTCAAACTGAGGCACAACATAAAAAGTTCTGGGCTGAGATTTCCTTCTTCTGAGTAGGTCAAATCAAATCAAATCCGAGTGTCAATGTTTTCAATATTCAGTTTTAAACAATATTGAGAACATCAACAGAATCATGTCTTAAAAAATAATTATCAGTATTGGGGGGGTACTGTGTACTTTTTTAGCCATGAAAATGCACAGCCCATTGGGTATGCTTTTATTGGACACTAATATGAAGAAGGCTTTGTGGTTTTCTTAAAGATTCCTTTATGGGTTTGTTTTTCATTCATATTTATTATTATTGCTAAAAACATTTTTTTTTTTTTTTTTGAGACAGAGCCTCACTATGTTGCCCTTGGTAGAGTGATGTGGTGTCACAGCTAAGAGCAACCTCCAACTCTTGGGCTTAAGCGATTCTCTTGTGTCAGCCTCCCTAGTAGCTGGGACGACAGGTGCCCACCACAACGCCCGGCTATTTTTCAGTTGTAGTTGTCATTGTTGTTTGGCAGGCCTGGGCTAGATTTGAACCTGCCAGCTCTGGGGTATGTGGCTGGCACCTTAGTGGCTTGAGCTACAGGTGCCAAGCTTATTAAAAACTTTTAAAAGAGCAGTTTTAGGTTCACAGAAACATTGGCAAGTACAGAAAGTTCTATAGACACTTGCCTCCTCATGTGCATAGACTTCATCGCCCATTACAATTGACCTTGATACATCATCAACACCCATACTCCATGGTTTGTTTACATTAGGGTTTACACTTGGTTTTGGACATTTTATGACTTTGTCATATGTGTAATACTAAGTATCCACCATTGTAGTATTGTGCCAAATACTATTATAAAAATCCCATGTTCTGCCAATTTATTCTTCTCTCCCTGATACTTTCTGGAAACTACTATTCCTTCTACTATCTTCATGGCCTTGTCTTTTCTAGAACATCATATAGTTGGAACCATGTAGTATGCAGCCTTTTCAGGTTGGCTTCCTTCTCTTAGTACTACGCACTTAAGTTTACTCCATGTATTTCCATGGCTTGATAGCTTGTTCTTTTGGTGCTGAATAATATTCTACCGTCTGGATGCATCACAGTTTATCCATTTACCTGCTGAAGAAAATCTTGGTTGCTTCTAAGTTTTGGTAATTATAAAGCTGCTATAAATATCCCTATGCAGCTTTTGTGTGGAAATGGGTTTTCAAACTTATTTGGGTAAATACCGAAGAGTATAATGGATGGACTATATGGTCAGAGTATGTTCAGTTTTGCGAAAAGTTGCTGCACAATCTTGAACGTGACTGTATCACGTTGCACTTCTATCAGCAGTGAATGAGAGTACCCATTGCTCCATCTGCTCATCAGCATATGGGGTTGTCTTACATAAGCACAAAGCAGCAAGGACTGGACAAGATTTAGGTGCTGGTAATGTGTTTTTAATTTCAAATTCTACTTGTTCATTTCTGGTATTTAGGAAAGTGGTTGACTTTTGTGTATTAACCCTGTATCCTGAAACCTGGTTATAATTGCTTGTTAGTTCCAAGAGATTTTCTTTGGATAATTTTTTCTGGTTTTCTATACAGCTAATCTTGTCATCTGCTAGCAAAGACAGTTTTATTTCTTCCTTTCCAATTTATATATAATTTATTTCTTTCTTGTCTCACTATTAAACATTAGCTAGGACTTTGAGTATGATGTAGAAAAGGGGGGGTGAGTAGGGGACATTCTTACCTTGTTTCTGAAATGGGAAAGCTTCAAGTTTTTCACCATTAAATATGATATTAGCTGCAGATTTTTATAGATGTTATTGATCAAGTTAAGGAAGTTCTCCTCTATTCCTGGTTTTGTTATGAATGCATGTTGGATTTTTTCAAATACTTTTTCTGCATTTATGAATATGATCACTCAGTTTTTTTCTTTAACTTGTTGATGTGATTGATCATAGTAAGTGATATTTGAGTGTTGAATCAACCTTGCATACATAGGATAAATCCCATTTGGTCATGGTTTGCAATTCTTTTTATATATTGTTGGATTCAATTTGTTAATATTTTGTTGAGAATAGGTTTTTTTGTTTGTTTGTTTTAATATTTTATTAAATAACCAAAGTAACCTCTTAATGAAATCTAAGAAATGTATTTTTAGTTAAAATTATTTTAGCTTTGGGTAAAATTTATGGTTTTTTATTAATAATAATTTATGGTATTATGAGAACTAACCTCAGATATTTGTCAACTATGACATTTGTTTAAAGAATTTAAAATTGATAACAATATTTGATATTACTATATATTACATAATATCCTTAAAGTGAAGTTTATTAAGTTATGAAAACATAAACCTTTTTACGTTTGGCATAAGCCTAATTTTTAAAATAACTCCATAAATAAATACTGAGAACTTACTAAGTCTATTATACTATAAATTTTACATATATCTATATTCATGATCTGTAGTTCTCTTTTTCTGTGATATCTTTGTCCAAGTTTGGTATTAGTGTAATACTGGCCTCATGGACTGAGTTAGGAAGGCTGGAGAAAGGGAGGGTTGAACATTTATTTCTCTTTCTCCACTTAGGTTAATCTTTGACAAAACTCTAGTAGATTATACTCTCATAAAGTAGTTTCTTCTGAGGGCAGGCCTTGTTAAGAATGGAGTGTTCTGGTGTGTTTAAAAGTGTTTCCTTTTCTCCTCTCCCTGCTAGAAATGTGAATGGAATTATTCTCTGATATTTATTGTGAGCCCCTGGTGCATCTCCTGGAGATAAAACGTACAAAAGTCTAGGGTTCCCCATGATGGCACCTCCTTGCATTTTAACTGTCAGACTTGCCCACGCTGAGTCCCCAGCAATTCACTGATTACAGTTCAGGTTCCCTTACCTCAGCACTGGCTCCTGCGGAGGTTTCTGCTTGTGGGCTTCTGTTCTGGGGAGTTGTCATTCTCTGTGTCCGCTTGCTGGTCTCTCCAATTTGGCAGGCAGCGGTGTGACCTCACTTCTCTGACAGATCTAAGAAGTGGTGTTGACTTTCAGTTTGTTCAGCTTTTTAACTGTTTCAGGATGGAGTGAAGACTCTCAAGTTCCTTATGTCCCTGATAAAAAACTGGAAGTTCATGTCCTTTAAAAATCTTTTTGCAAGTTATATTTGTTGGAAAAGCCAAACATAGATATGAAAGCCCCCACGATATGGTATCTCTAACCTATAATATTGATTGATGCTAGAGGGAAATATTTTAGTGGAATTATTGGAAACTTTTAGGCCTGATTCTTTGAAGAAGAAATAGCATGGCGGCGGTGGGTGGGGATGGGGGTGAGGGGGTGGGGGAGGGCGCGGAATGCAGAAGAGTCAATTTTCCTCCTCTTTTAGGAGTTTGGTTCAAATTTAAAAAACTTTTCTTCTGAAGTTTTAAATTGAAATATCATGAATGACTTGTATTGTTAACTGATCTTTTAAATCTATAAACGAAGAAGGACTTGCTCCTTGGGGGGCCCCGATGAATCAGCAGAGTTGGAAGTCCAAGAATTGAGAGCTCACTGAGGCAGAGGTGTTCCTAGGAGCTTCAGGCATTTTGCCAATATCTTGAGGAATATAGTTAAATAAAAGGTGGAAAAATATTGCAGTTGCCTTGTTTTCTTTCATTGTGTGTATTTGAAGTGTAATAAGAAAACCGCTAATTTATAATAGTAAATAGTATTATAATATAATACTCGAGTTTGGTAAAAATGGCTTAGTAATACTTCTTAACCTAATAGTTACAGAGGGTTTTTTGGTCTCAAGATATTTCTCTGAAAAATCATAGAATAATTGATGTAGATAAAAAAATTAATATTATCCCTCCATATTAGCATTTGGTATTAGCATTTAGTAGATACTTAAATGTTGAAAGACTGATGAAAATTTACTTCTTAACTAGGTTTTTGGTTAAGTTTATTTTCATATTTCTTAAGGCAAGTAGTATAATAATATAGGTGTCCCAAAAGTCCCTCCTGAAGTCACCATATATAGGAACAATGGGAAACCATGGGAAATATTTTGCATTCAAAATATTTATTACAAAATTTTACAAAATATTCTCCACCTCTTTGTAAAATTTTACAACAAATATTTTGTAAATAAAGGCCGTGTAGCTACAATGTCCCATTTCCCTTATGCACGGTGATTTCATAGGTAACTTTTGGGATACCCTGGGGAAACTTTAACTCCTTTTACACTCCTTTTTTCTCTAGGTTACATTATAAATTGTCTTAAATATTTCCTTCACATACATTTAGTACCACTTTAGATAGTGTCACAATTTAGCTGCAATTCCCAATTCTCCCTATATTTGGTGACTTTAGGGGTTACTTTTGTGACACCCAATATAGTGGCTAAGAGCATGGCTCAGGAGTGGTTTGAAACCCTGCTATCCTATTTGCTATGTGTCTGATCATGGGCAAATTACTTAATTCCTCTTCCTCACAGTTTGTTCATCTGTAAAATGGTGATGATGAGAGCCCTTACCTCTTTCAAGGGTAACCACTAGGGTAGTTCACATGAGTATCCACTAGGGTAGTTCACATTTAAAGCTTGGCAACTGGCGTTCAGTAAGAGCTTGATATATGTTAGCTATTTTTGTTTTAATCAGAAAACATCAAAGACACAGAAGGTTATGAAGACTACTGTAATTATTATGAAATACACAAGACTTTGGAGGAAACATAGAACAAGTTCAGTGTTTATGGAACAGCACAGGGAGTGACTTTTCTCAAAATACATTCACATTGTCTTTCATTTCTGAAGAAGGTGGTGTTAATCTCACCTCCATGTCACCTGCTTCACAGATGGGGCAGCTGCTGGCACACACAGCCTTTCTACTTTGGGCCTAATGAATGAGATAGGGTCCATAGGTTTTTTCTTAAGCTGAATTTATACATAAGTAGTTGAAATAGGTCTGTTTACCTATTACCTGTAATAGCCTCCATTTGTAAGTGTGAGTTGAATGTCCAGGGGATGTCTGTAACTCAGGGACTGCCTATACAGGCAATTTCAACAAGGGGGCTGTAGGCAGTAAGAAAAAGCTGGAATACCTGGAGTAATCTTTCTCTTCTGACCAAAAGCACAAATAGGGCTGGCAGAATTCTTTCACGTTTGCAACCAGAGGCTGGCAGGCCTTTTCTGTAAAGTGTCAGATAGATATTTGGCTTTGTGGGGCATATGGTTTCTCTTACCACTACTCAATTTTACTTAAGAAGCACAAAAGCATCACAACGATGACAACAACAAGGTTGTGGCTGTGTTCCAATTAAATTTTATTTATAAGAACTGGTGGCAGACCCAGAATACACCTGATAAGGTGTATAACCTTAATTACTTTTCCCATGAAGTTGATGGAAATTGGAGGACTGTTTTCCCCTCTGATACCCTTTCTATTCACTCCCCACATTTTCTACCCGCTTCATTCTGGTGGTGACCAAGAAAGCAAGACTTAGTTCTAACTTAGAGCAAAGTAGGCTACTGGCACTGACTCAACCCTCCAAAATTCATGGGATGGAGCACTACAAAACTAGGCTTCTCTACTATATTCATGGCCTTGTATAACTTTGAGGTCTTATTCCACTAAAAGGTGCTTTCCCTATTGGGTTCAAGACTGAAAAATAAAAGTGAGAGGTTCAGGAAGTTTCAGAAGCTGGAGCTTAATTCAAGTGACAATATCTGGCATCCTACTCAAAATACATTCACCAAACACAAACCTATGTCGTCCCAGAGGGAGAGGTCCGCGTTCCTAAACTCCCCTGGACTTGAGAGTGAGTCCTGATTCTTCCTCCATCCCTGCTCTCTCTGCCAAAATAGGATTCATCTCTTCCTTTTTGTTATAAAGTTTTATTCTGATTTCTCAGGATTTATCCATCTGTCAACTTATTTTTATTTTTTAGAGACAGAGTTTCACTTTATTGCCCTTGGTAGAGTGCCTTGGGCATCACAGCTCATAGCACCCTCCAGCTCTTGGGCTTAGGTGATTCTCTTGCCTCAGTCTTTTGAGTAGCTGGGAATATAGGTGCCTGCCACAATGCCCAGCTATTTGTTGTTGTTGTTGCAGTTTGGCTGGGACTGGGTTTGAACCTGCCAATCTTGGTATATGGGGCCAGTGCCTTCCTCACTGAGCCACAGGTGCCACCCTCCATCTGTTAACTTAGTCTCCTTTGCCATTTCATTCAGGGATGTTAGGATTCTCTTAGAAACGTGTCCTGGGACGCCAGCATTTACCAAGTGGGCATGAAAGAATAAGCTCAACTGGGGCTATAGGTTTTTTAAAAAATAAATAATGAGTTTCTGTTTTTTAAGATCTTTGGAAAACAACCCCTTTTCCCTCATGGTAGCTAGCACAGCGTCTTACATCCAGTAAATATTTGTCAATGTTATTTTGAGGTCGTGGCAACTGTGACTTTATCCCCTTGCACGTCAGTTTAATAAAGGACTGATTTCCTAGTTCCAGAAGGAGAACCAAAGCAAATTCCTTTTATTTTGGAAGAACAGACCTTTTGTGCAGAGAGATAGACTTTCAGAATAAGACAAACTGTCTTCCTGAGACTCACAGGGGAAAGAGGGGAGGTGTTGCAATCTCTAGGGAGTTAAGGGTTAAGGTTTCTTTCCACTCTAGATAAGGGCTGGGTGCAGATCCTGGAGAAAACAGAGTCCTTTATTGCCCAATGGGAGGAGAGAGGAGAGCATTTTCAGGAGCTGTCCCAGCAGGTGCAATGTGGCTGCTGTACTGTTGTTTAGGCTTTTTTTAGGAAGATAGCCAGAGGGCCTCCCTAAAGAAACCGGCTGGGTGGAATCCTCATTCTTATCAAGAAGGCAAGATTACAGGGACAGGTGGCCTTATCATATCAGGGACAACAAGTTATTTCACCATATGCTAAGGAATCTTTTGGAAACCAACCACATGGTTACATTGCAAGCATGTCACTGGGGCCTAACTTCATACTGCCATATTATAATCAAGTGGCATCAGCAGGCTTTAGTGCTAAAGGCCTAGGGTTTCAAAAACTTTATGGGATGGCCTGAGGACCTAATAAAGAAAGTATAATTTCACAACAGCCTATACTTGGCTAGGTATACACGCACATGCCAGGTCCCAAAAAAGAAAGAATTTTCCCCAAGAAACTCTAACTAGGACATTTTAGCAACTTCTTGTTTTACTCTGACAATCAAGTTTTCTTCTCATTCAAACATTTACTCATTTATTTAAATATTAGTTGAGTGTCCCTGATGTACCATGCATTGCCCTGGGTACTGTGAACAACAGAGTGAATAGAACATGCAAAATGCTCGCTCTCACGGAGTCTATGAGGAAGAAGCTGGTAATAGATGAGTGAAATATGCAAATATTAGATGTGGATAAGTGCCATGGAGAACAACAGGGCAGGGAAAGCATTTACGTACTGCAGGGATGTGGACAGCTTGGAGAATGCTGTATTGAGTCTGGGTAGTGGGAAATATCTCACTGTTGTCAGAAAACTAACAGCCCTGAAGGAGCTCAGGGAATGAATCATATAGATGTCATAGGGAAGGGCATTGAGTCCAATGGAACAGAAAGTGGAAAGGCTCTGAGGCAGGAATTCTGTGTCTTTAAGAAACAGGAGGCCAGTGCAGCCCAAGAGGAGTGTATGAGAGGGTAACAGGAAGAAGATGAGAACAGAGAGATAGAGGGGCCCCGGGTGTCTCTCATTCACTCAGCCATTCAGAGATAATTTATGGAGCCCTTTGTATCTGCACGGAAAACAGTGCATGTTAAAGAGTTTGTATTTGTTTAAATATGATGTTTAAAAGTGTGAACTAACTAAGGGAAAAGAGCAACGTGTTAGGCCTGCTGGGTAGAGATGATAGTGGGGAAACTAAGTAAAGATATCACCTGTCCTGTTGAAAATGGAGGAGAAATCTAGTGGGCTCTAGATTGCACCCACGGGTGGGAGAGTCATCAGAGGAATAGACATTAAGCAATGATTTTAATTCGGCTTTGGAAGAGAGCATTTCATCTTTAGAAGAAACTTTAAAATGTTTTTGTTGGATTTTGTCAAATCTGTTAAAATCTGCTGATATTTCTCAATGTTACATACACTCCTGGTAGCAGAAAATATCTCAGAAGTTTGAGGCAGGATTATCCTCCAGCAGAGATACTGTAAGTGGATCAATGAGAGATGTTGGTAAGAGCAGTGAGGATCTGCTCTTTTAGTTCTTTTCCTGGGTTTTCATGTAACCATGGGAAGAAATGGGATCTGAGAGAAGAAATGGGATCTTAAATTCTCCTTTCTTGGGGTGAGAATCATTTTATGACACAATTGGTATTTGAATGAATGAATTTAACTTAAGGCAAATGGTGTTTTAATTGTTAGGAAATAAAATAGGTATGTTCTAAATAAGGAATATTAATCATGTTCTGACTTATTCCTTTTTTTTTTTTTGAGATGGAGTCTCACTTGGTAGAGTGCCATGGTGTCACAGCTCACAGCAACCTCCAACTCTTGGGCATAAGTGATTCTCTTGCCTCAGCCTCCAGAGTAGCTGGGACTACAGGCGCCTGCCACAATGCGTGGGTAAGGTGAAAAAAAATTTTTTTTTTTTGAGACAGAGCCTCAAGCTGTCCCCCTGGGTAGAGTGCTGGGGCATCACAGTTCACAGCAACCTCCAATTCCTGGGCTCAAGCGAGTCTCCTGCCTCCACCTCTCAAGTAGCTGGGACCACAGGTGCCCACCACAATGCCTGGCTATTTTTTTGGTTGCAGCCATCGTTGTTTGGCAGGCCCAGGCTGGATTCGAACCAGCCACCTTAGGTGTATGTGGCTGGTGCCTTAGCCACTTGAGCCACAGGCGCCGAGCCAGGTGAAAAATTTTTTGAAGACTCAGGACAATTAGAAAAAACTCTAAGATGAATTACATTGCCTAGAAGTATTAATAGCAAAAAGTTAAGGTATGTCATAAATGCATAAAATACATGTAGACACTAGTCTATTTTTATCATTTACTATCATAAAATATCCATACATCTATTATAAAAAGTTAAAGTGTAACAAAAGTAACACTCACAAATACTTAGAGATCACATACAGTACCGTTTGCAGTTGGGAGAAATGTAAACAAACATGAAGATGCAGTATTAAATCACAACTGCATAAAATTAACTACAATACACACTGTACTGCTGTAATAATTTCATAGCCACCTCCTGTTGCTATTGCAGTGAGCTTGTGTTCCGAGTATCTGCTTAAAACACTGTGACACTAATCATCTCCGTGTGAGCAGTTCATCTCTCCAGTAAATCCTGCAATACAGCAAAAAGTGATCTTTCAAAGTTCTCTTGTATTTTTCATTGTGTTTAGTACAGTACCATAAATCTTGAATAACAATGGGGGTCCATATGAAGTGCCACTCGGGATGCTGGGAGTGCTCCCAAGAAGCAAATAAAAGTCATCACATTATAGGAAAAAGTTGACCTGCTTCATATGGACCATAGATTGAGGTCTACAACTGCAGTTGCTACCATGTCAGATAGATGGTTCCTCTTATAAACAGATGACAGAAGCTTCCAGAATCAGTAAATACCGTACTGAACATGTATTATCTCTTCCTTTTAATTTTCTTAACATTTTCTTTTCTCTAGCTTACTTTATTCTAAGAATACATTATATAATATATACAATATACAAAATGTGTGTTAATTGGCTTATTGGTAAGGCTTCTGGTCAACAGCAGGTTTGGGGGGTGTCCATAAGGGAGAAAATCACAAACTCAAGAAGGAAGGGAGTGAGGAGGGAACAGGAAGGGAGTTTGGGGAGCTCTCATCTGGCAGGTACAATGTGGGGACATGTGGCACACCTCCTGGGTGAAGGGCTCAACTACAACTTGGACTTTGCCTGACAAACACAAACAATGTGACCTAATCATTTGCACCCTTATATTAATCAGAAATAAAAAAAAAGTTTTGGGGGGGGGTGTCTGAAATTTGAGTAGATTTTGATTGCAGGATCAGTCCTCCCAACCCTGCATTCTTCAAGGGTCCACTGTGTTTCCATGTATCTGTCACATTCATTTGATCCTTAAGTATTTTCTGCCAGGAAAGGAAAATATATTCCTCCTAAAGTTGCCCAACCTCACTGTGGTCGGTGAGGTTTTTTTCTTGAAGCATGTTTTGTGCTCTCTGCTTTTTGTTTGTAGAGCTTCCCGGATGTTTGCAGATCACCCTTATCAGATATTAGTCCACAGAAGGGAAGCTTTGCTCGCTCCAGAAAGACTCCACACATCTGAGTTTCTCCTGATAACTCAAGAGAACTCCAAGGCTTGGATTGAAACTACATTTAGTTTCCTCACTGGTCCTGTATTTCTGGTCTGGTTTCTGGCCTTTATGCTGCCCGGAATTCCAGTCCAGGTTCAGACGCCAGCTGCCACCACCAATTGATGGTAATTTGATTGCCTAAAACATGTAATGTTGTCTCCTCTTCACAGCAGCCCTGTGTGACAGTCTAGTTCATGAAACAGGAGACAGATACACAATCAAATCACACAGTTAGTACTTCCAAGGTCCACACTTGAACCTGGGCTCGTGGTTTTAAAATGTGAGTTCTGACACTATACTCTTCTTCTTCTGTATTTTAATAGTATTTAGATAATGTAATCACATAACATAATCATTTCTAATGTTATTAATATATTGAATTGTATAATACATATACCTAGTTATAAGACAACATAGAATATGTAATATAATAAAAGATATCAATGTAATTTCTAATACCTGAATTAGCAGGCCAAGAAGGCAGATGACCACATAGGATGCTGGGCAAATCATTGGTTGTCCAGGGGCAGCCTAATCTGACATCCTAGGTTGGGGAACTTTTGTAATTTTCTTCTTTGTAAAGTTCTCTTATTGATCCAATCAGGAGACAAAAGGACACTGAACTCTGCCCTCAGAAGCAACTGTATCCAATTCTCCTAGGAGCTCATGGGACTTCTGGTTTTGTTGACTTTCCTTATTTTTGTTTACTCTTTGCCATGTCTTTCCAGGCCCTTTGTTGTGTGTGTGTGGGTTGTTTTTTTTTTTTTTTTTTGGCTGGGACTGGGTTTGAACCTACCACCTCCGGCATATGGGGCCAGCGCCCTACTCTTTTGAGCCACAGGCACCGCCCTTTTTTTTTTTTTTAATCACATTGCCTTTGGACTACTATCATTTTTCCCTGATGAACTTTCCTGACGGTTTGGGATTCCTCTCTTCAGGGGCTTCCTCCTGCTTAGGGTCCCCACTGCAGCATTCCGAACCTCCCCTATGCCAGCAGACTTTGGCTGTTGGTTAATCAAACTCAGCTTACTCCTGCCTCTGCTGCTTTGCTTGGGATTTTAGGACATGGTCTTCTACATGTAAATCTCAGCCCTATCTTCCAAATCTCCTGGCACAATAACCTTTTGCTTCTCTGAACCCCTTTTCATGGAACGTTGGGGGTCTTTGCCTGTGTGGTTTCTCTTCCTAGAATACTTTTTCTTCTGTTTCTCACCCTCCATTCCTTTTAGACTCAGGCTAAGCCTTGTCTTCTCCAAGACTCCTTGAAGGCTCTTTCCTGTGATTCCACAGCACACTTGTGGTGACCACTGTAGTAGAAGACATACTGCATTGGAATGACTTGTGTCGTGGTTTCTCCTTCCAGACAGAGTCTGCTCAAATCCTGTGTTTCCAAATTGCCAAAACTGCCTCCTTGCTACATGTCCCGGTACCAGTGAGCCTCATCGTGGCTGCTTGTTTTGTTGAGTTCTGTGCTGTGAATCTTACTGCTCTTTCTTGCCTACGTCTGTTCCCCAGCTTCCAGCTTTTTGCCTCGTTTCCTAATGGTGGTGTCTGACTCTTAACTGCATCTGGATATTGTGCCTCTAGTCTTAAACTTGACTTTCTCTCTGGTCTGATTTTTAATTTCCATTCCCAAGGAGCCTACTTCTAACTCTCTGGGTAACAACTCAACCCCATATAGAAGTCCCTTCTTATTTCAGCACCAACTCACAGGCTAACACTCATATCTGGTTCATCTCAGGCTCTGGGGAAATGAACTGAAGACTGTAGCCAGAAAGTGAATGTGCTATCCTGAGATTACAGAAAACAGTGAGAATATAAGAAGGTATGGTATACACAGAAAGCAGGATTGTATGTGATGTTGAGTCAATCTCGTGTAGACAGCAAGCACGAATAGCTGCAGGAAAGGGAGAGAGTGTCCTTGACAAGCATTGACAGGAAGGTGATCAAAGCCCAACTTGAGTTGGATCAGGAAGGCTGGATAAAGTCTGAAAATCTAGAAAATCTGAAAATGTGCAAATACAATATCAAGTGGAATGTCAAATTCTGAGGCAGTCTAGTTTGTGTCAAAAATGCCATCCACATCCAAATTTGATGAGACTTTTGGTTTCTGGTAAGAGCCAACCCTATTTGGATTCTTCACTTTACCTTCATTGCTCTCATCAACATGGCTCCTTTATTTTAGAAGTTCTTATCCATAAAGACAAGTTTGTTACAGTTCTTAAGAATGTGGGTTCTGGATTAGACCTGGATTAAAATCCCAGCTCCTCTGCTTCCTAGCTGGGTGACCTTGAGCAGGTTGCTTAACCTATTCATGCCTCATTTCCTTTCTCCATAGAATGAAATACTGCTCACAAAGCCCTTAGCACACCCTGCTCATTTAAGAGGAACACTTAAAGCAGCAATTATTTATTGCTATTGCAGAGAATTATTGTGTGAAGGATGGTTAGTGGAGAACAATACGTTTCCATTGAGATTTCCATAGTGGATGGTTGGAAAGACTCAGTCATTGACAAGCTAATGGGCTCTCCCCACACACCTGGGGTTAGAATTTGTGGCTTAGAAAGAAAATACAAATTATGAAATGTCAGGAACCTTCATAGTCATGCACAGTGATCTGAAATTTCACATGTCAAATCTGCCAGTGACCAGAGTCTATGATACTTTCTTTTTCTTCTGTAAGTTGGAAAGAACAGCTGGACACCAGGCTGCATGTGCTTATAAACAAAGATTAAATTACACTGTAGACTTGTCTTCTCCAAGTAGGATGAACTCGGTTCTTTTATCCTTCCTAAGCATGGTTTTGATTTTCCATCTCTTTAATCATCTCTGTGGCTGTCTTGTGAACCTTCTCCAAGTTCTCCATGCCCTTCATTTTGCTACGGAGCACCTAATTGTTCAAAACTCTGAACTACAAGTTTTCACAACATGGATTATAACCATACTATTTCTAGCTGTCCTACTACTATATGGCAAAGGTAGTTTTCACAGGACTTTTTCTTTTTTTTTTTTTTACATATTATTTCCTTTGGTCTGCATTTTAATCTAGTGAGGAAGGCGCTACCATCTTCCTTTCTTAGGTGGGGAAACTAGGATTAGAAGGCTTGCCTGAGATCAAAGCATCAGTACATGTCATAGCTGGGATCTAGGACTGAGGTCACTAATTCCAATGTACTTTCCACTGTTACCCAAACTCAAGACTATAAACAATTTGTAAGTATGAGGTCGTCTAAATCATTTTCTGCTGTACTTTCTCAGAGCTCTGTTTTTTCTTCATCGTTTAGTTGGTTCCATTAATTTTCCCATTGAACCTTTCTAAATTCTTTCATTTGAGTCCCTGATCCTTCAGTAGTTTGCTGTGTGGGACTGGGTAGTCAGCTAGTAAGAGAGTAGGCCCATGTTGAGTGGGTCCCATGCCTTTGGAAACACTGTTATTTCAAAAGTACCGATTTAGAGTTTTACTTACTTCTTAGAGCCACATTGCAATGAGAAATTTTTGCCTAAAGGGCTCTTCATTGTTTCCATTAGAAGGATATTCTATTGTGGGGGGGAAAAGGTGGTTACAATTCCTCTCCACTGCATTCTTCTCCTGTAGAGCTCAGGATGCCTGGAGCACTTTCTGAGCACGTGTGGCTTCCCATGTATGTGACTGAAGCGTGTGGAGGATAATGACGTTGGTCAGGTGCAAAGCCAAGGACCCACTTCTTAGTGTTTATGTAGATTGGTTTTCCCATCCTATAGAAGTAACAAATACTGAATTCTAAAGAGGTAAGCATATTTATAATTCTGGATCCAGAATATTTTAATGATTTATATTTCATCATTGTAGAAGCCTACTCAGCTGGAGTTGGATACTTAAAAAAGTGACCTCTCTAGCTGTCTGGCTGAATTAACAAGTCAATTTAAATGTTCTAATGTATTTTCCCACTGATTTGCAACAATGCTTGAAGCTCTTTTAAATAGAAATACTGAGGCAGAGCAGTTCACAGCAGAGATAAGGAGAGAGAGTGGAAACCATTGGTAGGGTTTCCCAGCCACGGCTGTGTGAGAGAAGCACCCAGACAGGGCACAGAGGGTGTAATAAACACAGCAATCTCCCCCACTCCTGCCCCTCAGATTTAATTAGTTTGGGGTGGAGCCCTGAATTGATTTTACTAAAGCTCTTTAAGTGAGATCCAATGATAGGAAAGCATGAACAGTCTGGTTTGAGGACCACAGCAGGCCGGTGCCTCCTAGACCCTGGCTCTGATTTGCCCAGCTTTGAGCATCTGGTCCCAATGTTGGATAGCATTAGCAGGCCTGGGCTTGCACCTGGCAAGTGTGAGATGTGTCTGGATGGCTATCCTCAAGTTCATCATCCTAAAGGACTTGGACACAAGTCAGGCTTTCCAGATCTTGGATGTGATAACCTAGCTACATCTTCCAGTGCCATGTGGTCTCCCTGTGCTCCACTGGACCTGGGATGAGGCCGTCTCCACATTGTAGCACCAATGTATTTATTTTTAGTACTCTTTACAGAAATGTATGGCTCTGCAATTCATATATTGAAATCCTAACTTCCAATTTGGTGGTATTAGGAGGTGGGCACTTGGGAGGTAATTAGGTCATGAGGATGGAGCCATCGTGACTGGGATTAGGGTCTTTATAAAAAGGACCTTATGGAGGTTTTATGGCCTCTTGCTGTAGAATGAGATACAATGAGAAGATGGCAGTCTGCATCCTACAAGATGGTCTTCACCAGAACCTGACCATGCTGGCACCCTAGTCTCCAACATCCAGTCTCCAGAACTGTGAGAAACTTCCCGTTGTTTACAAGCCACCCAGTCTATGATAACTTTGCTATAGCAGCGTGAACTAAGGTAGGCAGTATTTTGTAAGCAAATCTGGTCAAAAAATTTGCTAGAGTGCTGGTTAAACATGTATATTCTTAGACCCTTCCCCTGGAGATTCTGATTGGAGAGTTCTGGAATGGGGAACTGTAGTCAGTTTATTAAAAAGTACATTGGTTCTTGAGATACTTTGCTAAGTTGAATGTGTTTCCACTCCATCCAGGTAAACATAAAAGATTTAAGGACTGCCAGGAGCAGAGAGGGCAATTGGCAGGTCCTCACCTCCTGTGTACAATGTGAGGGTATTCAGCATGCCCCCTAGGTGAAGGGCTCACTACAACTTGAACTTTACCTTAGAATTGAAAACAATGTAACCTAAAAATTTGCACCCTCATATTAATTTGAAATAAATAAATATATAAAGGTTAAAGAAAGTGCTTCTGGTTAATTTTATGATTAAGCAAGTTTCAGAAATTCAGAATATATCAGATTCAGTCAGGGAGCTCATTGTATGTACAGATTTTCTAAGGCCACCCAGAATCAGCTTCATTAGGGCCTACGGTGAGGCCTAGGAATCGGCATTCTGTCTAATTATCTTGTACTCTTCAGGTGGATCTGATGTGGGTGGTTCTCATGCTCACTTTTAGAAAGGCTGGGTAGAAGACAAGTGCTATTTCTTGAGTCCTATCTCGTGCAAGATGTTCTAATCTAAACCTTTGAGCTGACATATTTCCTATCCGAGTCTTCTGTCCTCCCTAGTGCATGCAGGGCCCATGCTTCTCCCTGCGGCCTGGCTGGTGTTAGGGACCCTGATAACAGTGTTCTCAAACTCCCTCCATCTTCCTGTCCTCACACATCGTCCAGGTCCCTGCAGAGTTCCGACCTGCCCACATCCTCTTTCTTTGTTTTCTAGATGGTCAAGGCAAAAAGGAAATTGGAATATAGATCTCCTACTTTGGAAAATGACAAGCAAGCTTTGTTCTCCTCTAACATTAATTTTAGAGTAAATTCACCATGTGGATTTGTGTTTAAAGGATAATAGTAGCACAATGCCTTCAAGACTGGTTTTCTAGAAGATACAGAAACATAACCAATGTGGTTTTCTACATCAGCCCTTGATAGAGGGTGGCAGCATAATGGTGAGTGACAACAAACCATACGGTTAAGATGCAGTAGGCCACACATATCATATAACGCTATTCTAAATGGGCTTAAAGGGATTTATTGGCTCAAGAAGTTGAAAAGCCCACCTTTCCAGGAAGCCTCAGGGGTGCTTTGATCAGTTCCCCAGCCCTGTTTCTTTGAGATGACTTTGACTTTGCTTTCCTCTGGTGGTTGGCTTCATCTGCAGTTTGGATTCTTTCAGAGTAGGAAGCAGGTGCCACAGCTCTGGGCTTTTTTATATGCAAGTCACACCTTCCCAGAGGAAAGGAGAATTATTGTTCTCTCAACCACTAAACTAAATCCTGGACATCCCTATGATTAACTTAGCTTGGGTTACATGCTTATTCCTGAACCAGTAATTAAACAGACCAGCACAGGACATGCTGGAGATGGGACAGGATGAAACCCAATCTTCCTGCCCGAAATGGAGCTGAGGTGGAATGGATGCTTTGAATGAAACTGATATTGTCCAATACGAAAGTAATATATTTTATTCTCTGTAAAAGACATTTTATTCCAGATGTATTGCTGTCTATTTTTCTACTTTATTAGGGGATAATGAGGGAGGCTTTGAATGAGGTCAAAATTATCTCCCTAAATGGTTGAACTAAAGATAGACAAGACTCCAACTTTATTTTTTTTGCAGTTTTTGGCTGGGGTCGGGTTTTGAACCCACCACCTGCAGTATATGAGGCCGGCGCCCTACTCCCTTGAGCCACAGGTGCCTCCCAAGACTCCAACTTATTATGCTACACAGCATGGAAGTTCAGCCAATTGCAACAGAATGACTGAAACAGTTGTGGATAGAAGATCTATCTTCCTTGGTGACTTTTTGGGGCCTGATAATAACTGCTAACATCTACCAATATTATGCTAAATATTTCCTACAATTTATCTTATTGATCTTTCCTAAGGTAGATATCTTGACTGAGTAGGTAAATGAGGCTCAGAGAAGTTAAGTAACGTGCCTAAGGTCACACAGCTAGTAAGAGGCTGATCAAGCCTGTACTGAGACCTTGGGACACCTGCTTCTGAGAAAGAGAAACCCATTCCCTTCCCTCTCTGTGGTGGCACTGCCACTTAGGAAGCCATGAAACAAGATCCAGAAAGAATATTAATTCTCCTGCCCACCTAATCTCTTATTGCTTGTCTCTGAAGCAGAAAAAAGAAAACGCACCAGTTTCTTGTGGATTCAGCAGACGATGAGTAATAGGTAAGCATTTACAGTTTAAGGAATTCTTATGTAAGTAATAATAATGCTCTTAAAAGAGAAAGTCTTGGAGACAGAGAGGGTATCTTTATAGCTATAAAGGCCCTGCTAATTGGGCTGCTTCTCCACCGTATCTTCAGAGAATGTAGACACAGAAACAACAAAACTGTGATGAGGTTTGAACACAACTGTATTTACTGTTTTTAACATAGGAAAGGGGGATGCTGTCTAAAGAAATGGTCAAGAAAATATTGTTATTGTTGGTAAATTTTAAGCCTTTTTAATTCTGTGAAGACAAAAAGTAGAAACCTAATAATGACATGTGCATGTAAAGGTAAAAAAATAATAAAAAAGGAGAAATGATCAAGAAATAATAGCAGCTAACAGGTTTACATAATTAGCAAAAGGGAAAGTGCTAGTTACAGACATAAACAGTTTTGATGTAGACCCCTGGGGTTGGGCACCCCTTCTGAGAAGCTCACTGAACCACTGACTCCTTTTGTAAAACTGTCCCACCAGTTGAGTTTCATGAATCCTCTTCCAGGGCGTACCTGCTCTCACGCTTTACCCCTCTCACCCCTTACCCCTGAAACTTCACATTTCCTAACTTGTGCTCCAGAAATGGGATGAGACAATTTAGCCTAATGAATTCACAACTGCTGATGGCTTCCAGTAGAGGGATGGGGGTGAGGGGTGGGGAGCTCCTTATTCTCACTTGTTATTAAAAGACGTAATATCTTCTGCTTAATGCCTCAAGAGTTTCAAAACAAAGGGACTTGCTTTATTTTACTGAAGACTTTCCTTGTCAAAGCCTTTTCTTCCCAAGGAACATAAGATCTTGGGGGAAGTGAATGAGATATCCTCTGGCCATTTAGGTTTTCAACTATTTGGTACAGTTAAGGAAGAATTTGAGGAAGAACTCAGAACACCTGGGCCTCTTCCAGACCGGTCAGCCAGACTGCAAGTGGGCTGAGTGACTTCTAATTGCCACCAGGCTAAGAGAGGGAGATTCTTCATGCCTTCAATAAGTTGTCTACTCTGTACAACACTTTCCCAACAGCAAAAGAATTGACAAAGTAAATATATTAATATGTTGTCATTAGACTGAAACACGAGACAGCCAGGAGGCTGGTGTTAATACAGAGTGCCAATATCGCAAGCTTTCAATAAGCCAGTCAAGAGAGCTCAGATTTCAGGATATTGTATCCCAGGATTGTTGTGGTGAAAGCAGAGGGGCCATAAATTTGGACCTGGTGGAGATAGCGAAGACATTGCTTCAACACACCTAGGTGACTTTATATAAGATCGCTGTTACTTAATTTGTGCAAAGTAAAATTCCTGTGCTTAAATATTAAGTAAGTTCCTTCTAAAGTTCCAATTTTTTTTTTTTTACATGAAGAAGATGTATTACTTTTGGATGGACAGCAAGGGATAACAAAAGCCTAGCATTCTTCTTTATTTTTAAATTTATTTGCTTATCAAAAAATATTAAGACAGTACAGGCCAAATTACCTGGAATATGCAGGGCATAGAAGGACAATCTTAGGAACTTGGCCTTATTTCAAAGTGCTTATAAAGGCATAGAGCTTCCTTAGGACATTAAAACACACCACACACACACACACACACACACACACACACACACGAGCTAACTTCACCAAACATAATGTGATATTGTAAGTTTGGCCTGAGATGTAGATATTACAAAGCTTTGAAAGAACGACAAAACCCTGATCTAAGTCCCTTGGATCTCTCACTTTCCCTAGAAAAATAGTGAAGCTAAGTCTCCAGTGTAGGGATGGAAGTATTCACCCCACCCTTCAGATTAAGCCAGAGTCACCCCGAAGGAAAGGTGTGGCTCAGTGATTTGGTGACTCAAGAGAAGAGGTTGTGCTTACTGTCTGGCACTCTGAGGCCAGACCTGTGTCCACGCCCTGCGTGTCACTTGCCACGCCTGGGCCACACCTGGGCCACAGCCTCTCGTCTACTCAGCCTCTAAGACTTTGTGCTTGCTGTCTACACACCAAAGCGTGGCTTATAATTTTTTTCCTGACATTTGATTTTATCCATTGAAATGGGGTGTCCAATTTTGAAGAATTTGTTTCACTCATTCTCAATTGCCTTTCTGAAATAAAAGAACAGAGTGTACAGATGGCATGGTAATAGTAACTTAAACATTCGGCTTTGGTGCAAAAGGATTTGGCTTAATTCATGGCTTATTAGCTTTGTGACCCCAGGCAAGTCACTTAACTAGTGTCACAGATCCTTGTGTATAATAAAAGTAGGGGTTTGCAATGTATGGATTGTAAATTCCCTTCTAGCTCTAAAGATCCCGACCTGATCTCTATAGAGATACATTTGAGGCCCACACAGGCCTGCTCATTCCTACCTTAATGGAAGATCCGGTTTTGCATACTGGGCAGGAGGGCAAGCTGGGGGAGGGGAGGGGCTCCAGTCTTCATTCTTGAAGAAGATGAAGAACTTGTTAGAAAAAACAAATCTTGTATCTTTCCATTTTTTTGAATTCCTGGGAACACTGCATTTTTTTTTTTTTTTTTTTAGAGACAGCGTCTCATTTTGTTGCCCTTGGTAGAGTGCTGTGCAATCACAGCTCACAGCAACCTCCAACTCCTGGGCTTAGGCGATTCTCTTGCCTCAGCCTCCTGAGTAGCTGGGACTACAGGCGCCCGCCATAGTGCCTGGCTATTTTTTGGTTGCAGTTTGGCCGAGGCCGGGTTCGAACCTGCCATCCTCGGTATATGGGGCTGGCGCCTCACTGAGCCACAGGCGCCACCAACACTGCATTTTTGCCTGATCTTTTTTGAAGTTTTGTCTGTACAGGATCAATAATCTCAACCTTCTCTATAGAAATTTACATAGACATTCATTCTTAAAAGTTTACACATGGAATGGTTTCTAATTTCATTTCTTACATACTAAGTCTCATTTTCAAATCCTCACTCACACATCACTTTCATCTTCTTCTGGCCCCTCGGCCAACATTCCCCCCCAACCCCCCGACATTTTCATAGTTAGAAACCACAGAGGCAAGTCTATTTCCTTTCTGCCACCTTTATGATTAGCTTCCCTACTACTCACTCGGTGATTACAAGCGAGCGAGTTAAAATCTGGCTCTAAGAATCACTTAACGTTGCTTGGACACTTCTAATTACTGACGTTTTGCTTTATAGTTAACCTATCTTGATTGACTGGGGCCTGAATCATTTAGAGTTCCAGGCATCTTAGGGAAACCCTGCCTTCCCTGCCCAAACATGACTGCGCAGCATTTATATGAACTTGAGATGCCTTTACATAAACTTGGGGTTTTACATAAGATGCAGTATTTGGAAAAATTACAAACCACCTCAATCTTTCTTTTTTTTCTTTTTTTATAAATATAAGTGGTGCGTAGAACCTTGACAGTCATTTCAGTTACTGTGCAAAGTCTCCCGGAGCCCTCGCCAGTGTTTGCGTCAGTGTGGAGCTGTAAGCTCCGGGAGCGTTTGTTCTGAATGACTGGTATTTCTGAAAGCAGATGCTATTGTAAAAATGTGGCTTAGGGTAGCTCCATTTATTTATCAATGCCTTCATGCAAAACAAATATTCAGTTAAAGACAGCGTGCTTTGGGCTTCTGATTAGATCACAGAAGTATAAATATGACAGGGCTTTTCTGTGTTTGTCTGATGTGAACCAGCAGCGTTCTTTTCTCTGACCCTTTCTTTTTAACATCGGTCTGCTTGGAGAAGCGCACCATCGCTTGCCACTGTTCTTGCTCAACACACGGTTCTCTGGCTTGCATTATTTGAATAAGTAGGAGATTTATAGATCAAATAAAAATTGAAAAACAAAAATAACCCACCGACCTTTCAGATTCTGCTGCATCTCACTGACAGCAAGGAATGCTTGCTGTCAACTGGGCTGCGGGCCTGGGTGGTGCACAGGAATGACTCAGACAGGGTCGTAGACACAGTCCGCCAGCTTCCTTCCCTGTCCAGGGTTCATCCCAGCGCACAGTCTGGAGAGCTCTCCTTTCATGATGGAAGTGTTCAACTCCTAGGCTGGATTTAAGTATTTAAAAAAAATATAATGGTTTGCATACTGTGCAGTGATTTGTAAAATGCGAATGCCTACAAAAGCCGTGGTTACCCAGCATAACATTATCTTATTTTTAGTTACACAACCAGTAAAACAGCTGGAGGTCTAAAATCATGGCCTCGCACTAAATACATTGCTACATTTTATCCACGCAGCAAGGGCCTGTCCTTTTAGCTAGACGATAGGAGAAAGTAGAGTGATTACTGGCAAATTAACACGTCTACATAAAAGCATTGGAATTAGAATCTATGAAGCAAAGCCTACGTAAAAGCATCGGAATTAGAATCTACGTGGATTAGATATTGTACAGCATATAATGGGCATTGAAACCACACTAATACACTGCTGCATTTTATAATCAAATGAACCCTTATTCGTTAGTCAGGAGATAACTATTAACATAGTTAATAGAATCTTGGCAATAATAACAAAATATAATTGGCACTTAGGGAGCTATGCCTGTTTTTGTTTTCTCTGTAAAAGCACGAAGGAGTGTGTAATGCTCCATCCCTTTTATCTGTACAACCAAACTTTTCAGCTTGGTCAGTAATTTTCATACAGCAGACCCAGAAAATAGTAGGGTCCATCGTGTGAAACTGCTGACCTTGACTTACTTGATTACCAAGGTGGTGACTACATATGGTCTGATTTAAAGTGTTTCACCACAAAATGTACACAGAACACAGAAGCGTGCACACACTTGTACGTAGCTGGTATATTCATTTGTTATAAAAATTGTGAAGGTTGAAAGTAAATCTTGATTTTTTTTCCAGCAATGTTCCCCAGGTGCTTGTGTCTTCTAGAAGTTGTGTGCTCCATCTGCCCTGCTTGCAAGCCAGGCTATGATACAGTAAGTACAAGCAAACTGTGTTTTTATTGGTCATAGGAAAATGGTGGATAAAAGCATCTTGGTGACATTTATTGATCTAAATGAAAACCCCAACAAGTACCCCTTCATGACGAGTCCCATGGACTCTTCTCCACTCCTCCTACAGATTCTGCCATCCAATACCTCTCAGGAGGAAATGACACGGGTGCGGGTGCCTCGCTGGCTTTCAGCCACCTGCACTTACCCTACCTGTTAGCCCTCGTCACTACCGACCATGGCTTCTTCTCTGGAATCTTCAGTTCAACCATCCTTTTTGATTATGATGTGTTATCATTCTGACTCAGCCGATTATTCTCCTGAGTGCCTTGTTTTCTTTGAGACAGGGCTTCACTCGCTTTACTTACCTCTTTCCTCCCGTAAATAGCGCTATTTTAAAATGGTATTTTCCAATTATTTGTTATTATCTGTTGCTAGTGTATAGAAATGAAATGAACGTTTTAGTTATTTTGGTTTTTGGCCATTTTTTGCTGAGCCATTATTGTCAGTAATTTATAGAGTCGGTGGGGTTTCCTATGAAGAAAAACAGCGATATTTTTCCTAATCCATATTTCTTCTGAATCTTTTTTTTTGTTTTACTCTCTTACTCCTCTAGTTAGGTCCATCTGTACCGTTATGAATGAGAGGGCATATGTGTCTTTTTTTCCCCCTGATTTTAGAGGCAATGCTTTTAACATTTCATGATCAAGTTCTCGTGTGGTATTTGCATTAGTTCAACTTCTCATCATGAAATTAACAATGTTCCTGTCAATTTTTAGTTTGCAAAATGTGTTTTTAATGATCTAGTCTCCTGCAAATATTGAGATAATCAAACATTTTCTTTTTTAATAAATTAAAGTGCTGAATTAAGTTAATACATTTTCTAATAATAAATCTATCTTTCATTCCAAAGCTAAACCAAATTTGGTCTGTAAGTATTATATTTTTAAAAGTTTTATTTGTTTTCTTGATATCTTGCTTAGGTGTTACGAGTACATACCTGTTTGTGCATGAGATTTGCCTGCAATAGCCCTTTCTTATATAATTCTTATCTGGTATGGATATGAAGCAGCAGAAAACGAACTGGACAGTGTTCCCATTTTTTCTCTTTTCTGGAAGACTGGGTAAAACCGGAATGATAAATTCTTTAAGTTTACCATGGAAGCTACAAAGCAGTCTGGGCCTGTTCTCTTTGTGAGTCAATTTTGATTATGTTAATAGTCATAAAATGAATTTTATTTTCTGGTTCTTTCTGAATCAATTTTGGTAAGTTAAATTCCATTCTGTGATTTTCTTTATTTCATATAATTTTTGGAATTTTATTGGCTTCCCATTTATAATTTTTTTATCTTTTTAGATCTCTGTCACAGCTGTAGTTATGCCCTTGATAATGTTTTGATATATCTTCTTTCTTTTCTCTTGATGAATCTTACAAGAGGTTGTCAGTTGAGCTCGTCTTTTCTAAGAACCAGATGTTGGTTTTATTGATATCTATTGTATGTTTGTTTTCTGTTTTACTGATTTCCATTCTTTTCTTTATTTTTGCCTACTTTCTGCTTTCTTTAGTTTGATTTTATTGCTTTTCAGCTAATTTTAAAGTTGGATGTTTTGTGTATCTTCAGCCTTTTTTTCCTAATCACTTAAAACTAAAAACATTTATGTAAGTAGTATTTCAGTTGTACCCCATGTTTCAAGAGGTGTATTTTCATTATCTTTTCATTTGGACTCTCCTAATTCTCTCTCTCTTTTTTTTTTTTTTGAGACAGAGCCTCAAGCTATCCCCCTGGGTAGAGTGCTATGGCATCACAGCTCACAGCAACCTCCAACTCTTGGGCTCAAGCGAGTCTCCTGCCTCTGCCTCCCAAGTAGCTGGGACCACAGGTGCCCGCCACACCGCCTGGCTATTTTTTGGTTGCAGCTGTCATTGTTGTTTGGCGGGCCAGGGCTGGGTTCAAACCCACCACCTTAGGTGTATGTGGCTGGCACCTTAGCCACTTGAGCCACAGGCGCCGAGCCAACTCTCCTAATTCTCAACATAATTATTCTCCTTTTGCAATTTTTGGCCAGGGCTCGTGCCCTACTCCTTGAGCCATAGGCGCTGCCATCATAATTGTTTTTTACTCATAAGTTATTTGGAAGCATGTCTTAAGTTTCATTTCTTACTCATGTGTTATTTGGAAGCATGTGAATTCTTTTCATTTAGTTTTCTTTTTGTTACTGATTTTTAACCTAATTTATTTCTTTTCTTTCTTTTTTTTTTTCTTTTTGTCTTTGAGGCAGAGTCTCATTCTGTTACTTTGGGTAGTGTGCTGTGGCATCACAGCTCACAGCAACCTCTAACTCTTGGGTACAAATCTCTCACCTGATTTACTGCCTTTCAAGTAGCTGAAACTATAGTCATCCACCACAATGCCCAGCTAGTTTTTCTGTTTTTAGTAGAGACAGTGTCTCGTTCTTGCTCATGCTGGTCTTGAACTCCTGAGCTCCAGTAATCCTCCTGCCTCAGTTACCCAGAGTGCTGTGATTACAGGTGTGAACCATCATGCCAGGCTTTTAACCTAATTTCGTTGTTATGAAGGACCTTGCCCATATGATATAAATTCTTTGAAATTTGTTGAGACATGCTTTATGGTATATTATGTGGTTTATTCAAAAAATATGCCAGGTAGCTCAAAATGAATATATGTTCTTCAATTGTTGGGTAATGTATAAATCCCTACTTGTTAATTAGGGTGTTAAGATGTCTTATACTTTTTGTTTTTCTTTGGTTGATTCAATGATTATTGGTAGAGTTGTGTTAAAATACTCTATAAAGATGGTTGATTTATAAACTTTTTCTTATAATTTTATTAATACTTTTTCTCCTTTAATGCATACTGTATTTTTAGGATCTATTACTAAGTATGCAAAAATTTAGAATTGTTACATCCTTTTTTGTAGTTGAAGGTTTTGTTCACAAACAGGGTCCTTTTTATTTTTAGGAATACTTTTTTCCTTAAAATATTTTACTTGTTTTTTTTCAATAGTAGTATAGCTAGTTCATCTTTCTTTTGGCTATTATTTTCCTCTTATATTTTTCAACCTTTTGTTTTCAACTTTCCATGTCCTTGTGCTTTGAGTACGTCTTTTGCAAACAGCTGATAATTAGATTTATATAGCTGTCAAACGTTGTGTGTGTATGGATTAATTTTTGCTATTTTGTGTATTCCATTTGCCACACTTTCCCACATTTTTTGATTTTTTTAAAGATAACTTCTTGCCTTGAAGATCCTTTGGACCTCTGTTTTTTTTATTTCAAAAGATTTAGGGGTACAGGGTTTTTTGGTTACGTAGATGAATTGTAGAATGCTTAGGTCTGGCTTTTAGTGTTCTCACTATCAGAATGGTCTGCTCTGTACCTGATGGGTAATCTTTACCCCTGACCCCCCTTCTTAATTTCCAATGTCCTTTATATCACCTTATGATCACATACACCCATCAGTTAGCTCCCACTTGTGAGAACAGGAGGACTGCCATTTTTACGAAGACGTCTTTCATCAGTTTGACCTCTTAAGTCAGCTCTTAAGTTTTAGCTGTTGGTCCTCATGTCTCTGTGGCTACTCAGCTAAAAACCCAAGGTTATTAAAGAGCAGAAGATGCCCCAAGGGCAGCAGTAGTTGATATTAATGTTATTCCCTAGGTGATTCCTTTCCTTCTGATGTCTCCAGGATCATCCCCACCTCTGATTTAACTCCTGCCTCAAACAAAGCCTCTTTGTTCCTCTAGGGGTGTCCAAAGTTTTGGCTTCTCCGTGACACACTGGAAGAAGAAGGGTTGTCCTGGGCAGCACATTAAATACACAAACATTAATGGAAGATGATGAGTAAAAAAAAAAAACAAAAGTCCATGCATAATTTTTGTGCTATGCAGCACCACAGAAAAGCAAAAGAGCCCACACACTGTCTGTGGCCTATAGGCCATGGGTTGACACCGCTGTAAGACTCTATGCCCTTTGCCTTTAGAATTTCCCAATGCTCAGTTCTTAGATAACTTCATAGGTCCAAATCCATTAAAGCATGGATTATTCTCCCTTTATATTTCCAACCCAGACCTATATCCAATCCTTCCTGGACTTTTCCACTTGGATGTCTAATAGCTCACACTGAGTATCTGATCCTTGTCCCCAAATTGAATTCTTCCTGAGTTTTCCTCCCTTTGGCTAACAGCCCCTGCATTCTTATAGTTCTTGCAGTTCACTCCATCTTGGACTCCTTTTTTCCCCTACCTCATACTTAATCCATAAAATATCCTTAAAAATCCACAAATAACCCCCCAAAATCTAGTTTTGGCTTTAGACTAGGTCCAGAAGCCAACCATTTCTTTTCACTTCTGTGCTGGCCCATCAGTCTTATCCATGACTGGATAATCTCTGACCTGATTTACTGCAATACTCCTAAATGCTCTGTCTCTGCCATTACCTCCTTTGGTCTAGTCCCAGCCCAGTAACCTCGGTGGTCCTAGCAGGATGCCATCCATATAGTGTCACCCTTCTGCTGCCAGTCCTCCTGAATAATAGCCCCGGCCTTTGTAGTGGTCTTCAGGCCCTGCAGTTTGGTTTCCATTACTGCCTTGACCTCATTTCCTTTTACTATCCCCTACGTTCACTGTGTTCCAGCCACACTGGGCAAAAAGGTCTTTTTGCCTTTCCTTGCACACAGCAGACTTGAATCCCCTTGAAAACATTTGCACTTACTTTTCACTCCACCAGGAATTATCTCTGCAGAGCCCACTTCTTCATCTCCTTCAGGGTTTTGCTTAAATGCCATGAGGTGTGTTTAGACCACTGCATTTAAGATAATTACTCCCCCCTCCAACATTCCCTGTTCTCCTCCCTCCTTTATTGATGTCTGTGGCCCTTGTCTTCTAGCATATTTATTACGTTTAAGGTTGGCATTCCTATTAGAATGCAGGCTTCCTCAGGTAGGACGATTTGTCTATTTTGTTCTCTGATGGATTCCTAGAACTTACAGCAGTGAGGAGATGGATGAATAAATGGAATAATTAGCATGTGGATAAAGACTGACAAATTCCGAACATAGAACATGAAAGGATAATTAAGAGGGCTTAAATATTGTTTTCTTTTCATGGAAGATGGGAGGAAAGGAAGAAGAGACAATTAGAAGTCTTGAATATTTTGGATATAACAGATACCTTAGAAGATTTTGGATATAACCCAAAATGTAGCTAATTTATTTTTTAAAAATTCATTGAGTACTCACTATTTATTAGGACCTCAAGTTCATTCTTCATAATGTTTCCTAAGGTATAAAAGATTTACCCTTGCTTTGTTCTTCCTGACTGCACCCTTTTAAAAAATATTTTTCATTTCTTTGGCTTGGTGCCAGTAGCTCAGTTGTTGGGGCACTGGCAACATACACCAAGGCTGGCGGGTTCGAACCTGGCCCAGGCCTGCTAAACAACAAT
>NW_003852421.1:7008953-7011523 GCF_000181295.1 Otolemur garnettii | reverse complement strand
TTAGTTTTATTTTTTGCATCACGGTGGAAGTTAGGTTCTGTCCTTTAATTTCTGAGTTCTTACTTTGCTGTTGATCCATTGTGGTGGTCAGTGTGTAGGATGGGTTGAAGTATTTCCTGTAGAGCTGGCCTTGTTGTGGCAAATTTCCTCAATGTTTGTATATCAGTAAATGATTTGATTTCTCTGTCAATTTTAAAGCTTAGCTTAGCAGGAGATAGAATTCTTGGCTAGAAATTGTTCTGTTTAAGTAGATTAAAGGTAGATGACCATTGTCTTCTGGCTTGGAAAGTTTCATTAGAGAAGTCTGCAGTCACCCTGATGGATTTGCCCCTGTAGGTGAACTGGCGCTTACTCCTGGCAGCTTGAAAAATCTTTTCTTTTGTCTTGACTTTGGACAGGTTCATCACAATGAGTCTTGGAGAAGCTCAGTTAGAGTTGAGGCAACCTGGGGTCTGATATCCCTCTGAAAGGAGTGTGTCAGAATCTTTGGTGATATTTGGGAAATTTTCATTTATAATATTCTTAAATATGGCTTCCATTCCCCTGGGTTATTCTTCTTCCCCTTCTGGGATACCTATAACTCGTATGTTTGAACACTTCATATAGTCCCACAATTCTGACAGCGAATGTTCTGCTTTCTCTCTTTTCTTTTCTCCCTCTTTTACTATCTGAGAAATCTCAAGAGCTTTGTCCTCTACCTCTGAGATTCTTTCTTCTGCATGGTCTAATCTGTTGTTGATACTTTCTATTGCATCTTTAAGTTCCCTAATTGACTGCTTCAGTTCCTTCAGCTCTGCTATATCCTTTCTATATTCTTCATATCATTAATCTCTTATTTGATTCTGTTTTTAGATTTCCTGTTGGTTATTTTCCATCATTTCCTTCATTGTTTTCATCATCTGTATTCTAAATTCCCTTTCTGTCATTTCTAACATTTCTTTATAGGTGGAATTCTCTGTAGTAGCTACCTCACAGTCCCTTGGTGGGGTTGCTCTGGACTGGTTTTTCATGTTTCCAGAATTTTTTCTGCTGGTTCTTCCTCATGAGTGATTTATCTGCTTCCTTGCCCTAATTTTCCTTTCACTTCCTCTTGCTCTTTAAGTTCCTGTGCCTCTGGACTAGGGTTTCAATGAGTCCTTTTGGTAGAGGACCAGAAGGATAAGAAGATTGAAGAGCAGGAAGAGAAAAAAGAGGGGAAAAAATGGGGGGTGAAGAGAAAGGAGAGGAGGTAGGTAAAAGGGAATATTAACAAAGAGAAGAGAGGCACAGAAAGAGGGAGACAGGAGCAATATAGGTGTTCAGTAGGGTAGTTTGACCCAACCTTAGAAACCCCCAACCTCTCGGGGTGCTGAGTTGGGTTGTTCCCTTGAGGTCAGCAGCTCTCTGCTAGCCTGTTCGGACATAGTACCCCACCTCCACCAAGTAGAGAAGAAAGACAAAAAGGCTATACATCAAACCAAAATAAGCAAACAAAATACTTTATGGGATAAAATTGGACAAGGAGTAGAAGCACTAGCAGAAATGAAGTTCTAATTGTTAAAAAAAGGGCAATGATGGAAAATTATATTAAAACTAGAAAAATGAAGAAAGAAAAGAAAAGAAAAATCTATAAGGAAAATATTGAAATTTAAAAAAAAAAAGAAAGAAAAACAAAAACAAAAAAAACCTAAACAGACAAAAAACCCCAACAAAACAAAGCAGTATATATCTTGCTAAATATTGTCTGGGTAACGGGTGATCTTCTGGGGTATGAGATGTTAATCACAGTGCTGATATGGCTGTATGAGAGATGGAGAGTGGAGGCCTCTGCTGATTTCTCAAACCATGTAGGGTGGAGAGCCTAAATCTCACCTCAGCCAGCTTAAAAGACACTTTAAACTGCCAACCTGGGCTAAGCAGAAGCTTTCCCGGGAAAGCACTTGTCACTGGGATCACTCCTGAAGTGGCCATCCACATACCCAGTGTGCCTAAACCGATTTCACACTATGCCCCTGAGGGCCAAGGCTGCAAGGTGTCTCAGTCCCTGCCTTTAGGCTGCTCAGTCACTAGATTACTCGCTCCCACCCATCCTTGCTCTGTGACCCTGAGGGCAGAACTTGCCAGGGCAGTTCTCTCACAATGGCTCCGTGTGGCCCACAGTTGAACACTATTAGCTCCATTGGCTCAGCGGCTCAGTCTGGGGCCCTAGACGATGCTTAAAGTCCTCTGCTCTCTTGCCTAAGTTCTCCCAAGGTAGTTCAACTGAGTGCCAAGTCCAAAAAAATACCCAAACAGCTCACAGGTAAGGCCTTCCCAGTTTGCAATCTTGCAGTTGCTGTCGGGGGGATTAGACGAAGGAACACATGCAATACTTGCCAGATCTCCAATGCTTTTGTCCTCCTTATGGAGTCCAGAAGTCCCTTGCTGACTCCCTGTGTCTCCAAACTGATGTTTCTGGGCTGATCCTACCAGCCAGAGATGCCTGTAGTCTCCTCTCCCTGGACTCACTGTGCCCAGTTGCAAGGAAGCTGTTAGTTGGCTGCCCATTTCTTCTATGTTTTATATAGATACTTCGGTTTCTATTTTTTTTT
>NW_003852421.1:6994635-7008589 GCF_000181295.1 Otolemur garnettii | reverse complement strand
GAACCCACCACCTTAGGTGTATGTGGCTGGTGCCTTAGCAGCTTGAGCCACAGGCGCCGGGCCTCAAACTTATTTCTTAAGCAACTCTAAGAGATGGCCCACAAGGGATGACCCACAACCCACAAGGGATGACCCATCCTCACTCATCAAGGTACTAAGATTTTTCTCAACATTCCTTGTTGTGTGGGCATTATGTATTATTATTATATTTTCCTTTTAGTATGGTGTAGCATGCACTTAACCTTTACTCTCTATGAACCTGAGTATGCAAAAAACATAACTTTAAAACAACAAAAACCCAAACTACTCCATTTTATTTTTAAATGGAGCCCTTACTTCACTAATGACATGCACTATAATTTAGTCAATTAGGGGTAAATTCTCCCTGGGGCTGTATCTGCAGTGTAGGGCAGGGCTATGTATTGTTTGTGAATTGGAGGGGAGGGGCATCTGGTCTTTATTACCTGTGCCTGCAGCTTTCCTTGGGCAATGTAAGGTCAAACTGTTGTGGTCCACATGCCCTCAGTTCAACTCCTGATTTTGAGGCTCTTCTGGTTCCCTAGTTTTGCTCCCTTGCTGGAGTCAGGAGCACACGGGGCTATGTTGAATGCTCTCTCACTCCTCTCTGGGGCTGACTCAGGGAGCTGCCTCAGACCTGTGGCCATTTTCCCTCTTCAGCTGCTATAGAGTGCTGGCAAAAGAGACTTCCTGAACTTTCTCAACATCCAGGCTTCCTCCAGGAATCCTGTGGGTCCCTACTTTCAGATTCCTATCAGGGCCCCTCCCTCCAGAGCTTGTCTTGGGGGGCAGTCACTATTAAGTGCTCACTAGGGATCGAGGTTTAGAGAACTTTCTTGCAGACCTGCATTATCATCTGGTCTTAGTACTCTCCTTTCCTCCTTTCCTCCCTTAGCCCATGAAGCCATAATTTAGTTTTCAGCTGCCCCCTTTCCCATCTATTGTTTATGTCAGAAACTTTCTGTGCTTCAGTAGGCTCAGTCTATTGAAACTCAAAAACCCAGTTGTTAAAATCCAATCTATAGTATGCATGACTGTTACTATGTATCTGCGCTGAGTCTCACGGGTCAGTTTTTTTTTTTTTTTTTGAGACAGAGCCCCAAGCTGTCCCCCTGGGTAGAGTGCCGTGGCATTACAGCGCACAGCAATCTCCAACTCCTGGGCTCAAGCGAGTCTCCTGCCTCCGCCTCCCAAGTAGCTGGGACCACAGGCACGCGCCACAACGTCCGGCTATTTTTGGGTTGCAGCTGTCATTGTTGTTTGGCGGCCCGGGCTGGATACGAACCTGCCACCTTGGGTGGACATGGCTGGCGCCTTAGCCACTTGAGCCACAGGTGCTGAGCCACAGGTCAGTTTTAAAACCCACACCTGAGTATGATTAAGTCCTTTGTTTTTGCATTTTGATAATCCTAATATTCCAGGAGGCAGTGGGTATTTCTAATCTGATGAGTGTTCAGGAATGTGGGTAGGGCAAGCTCAAAGGACATTGGCATAAAGGAATTGTGGGGACAAAACTCTTCCCTGAATCACAGTGACTTAAAAACATTTAACCATAAGACTTCGAACAGCCATATATTTAAAAACAAGTCTCATAAAAATGTTTTGCATTTTCACCCTGCTGTCTAAGGAGGCAATTTACTTCCTCAGCTGCTGCTCCTTTTTGCAGAGTTTCAAAATAAATATTTGTTTATTCATAATTATTATTCATTGTTTCCTTTTTACAGCTTATGAAGTAACCACAGAAAGCTTTTCCTTATTCATCTGTGAGTTTGCCAAAGGGTGTGTGACAATCATCTCAGTCTCAGTAAAGAAAAATCTGGAAATGATACGGCCTATAAAGACCATAATCAGCAATCAACTGTGTATTAAAAGAATTGACAAAGACTCAGAACAACAACAACAACAACAACTTTGAATCTCCTAAAAGCAGGAAAAAAGCAAAACAGAGGTAAACATACATTTCTATTTCTCTTGGAGCTGATGATTTGATTTTCTGCTTACTGGTCATAAAACAACTAAAACTATGTAACTTTCTAGGCTGAGAGAAGAGAAGACTGAGACAAAGTGCCCTCTTTATTATCTTATGCTCTGGATCTCTGCTGAGAGCCTGGACAGTTACAGTGAAACAGTTGTTCTCAACCTCTTGGGGGTGCATTAGGTCATCTGTTGGCTCAGAACTTCAGTATTACCTGGCTACCCATGAGTTCTGGGGGAAGCTATGGCTCCCAATGAGCTCTCCGTAACCCCCTGGAAGCTCAAAAACTCTCCCCACAACCACCTTCCTTTAATCCCCTCCTTTCCAGATCTGTTGCCCTGGAGGGACAGACAGAAGCCTTGATAGGATGTGAGTTCCTAGGAATGCAGGGCTGGGCGAGGAAAGGAGCAGAAGAGAAAGGCATTCGTTCCATTTCTCGTGGATATCCTTGCTCTGCAGATCTCCGCACATGCTAATCCAAATCTGTTCCTTCCTAAATGGGATGGGTTCAAATCCTTTCCCAACACTTTGGGATGAGAAACAAACCATCCACATAGAAACAATTCTCAGAAATCAGGGACTTGGCAGTAAAGGGCACCGTATTTAACCTAAGTGTCAATTTTCCTTTAAAGAAGTTAATTCTCAGGGATTCTCCAATCATCACACTTTGTTCACATCCAAAACCTACCCTGTGTTCCGATAGAATGAATAAGACCAGACATATTTTCCTCATTACCAAAAAAAGTTGGGATAAATGTTGCTTTGGTTTAAATAATTTCAGAAACTGTGCAAAGACTGAAGGAACAATTCATGGTAACGGTGAAAGCAAATAAAACTTGGTTTAAATATAGTTATCCCCTTCTTCCTCTCTTTCTTTTCCTAATAATAGAGCATTTATTGGATGAAACAAAGTAGGATCTGGCGTTTCCAGGGTGGATAACATACACAAGTCAAATCTCTAGTTTCAGCGTATAAATGTGTGGTCTCACTGTAATCTTTACGAAGGTCTCAGCAACTCAAGATAAGAGTTTACATTTCAGAATCAGTTAAACCAAGTTTTAAAAAAAAAAAGATGCCAAAGAAAATGCAAATACAAACTGCCTTTAGTTTATCATTTGGAAGTTATATATTTGGTATCATAAGAGGACCCGTAAAGACACCTGAAGGGAGGTTGTTCTCTATACACAGAGACATGTTTACGACTCCCCGAGTGCTGCTCCATCCCCACATGTCTGCGGTGTGGTCTGGACATCTGTTTTTAATAGTTTCCAGGCATGCCAGTGAGAACATTATCACAAATGGGTTGAATATGATTTGCACAAGGGGTTGGGGAGACAGGGAGAAATAGCTAATAGATGTTCAATAGGGTTTGGAGAGTTCTCAATTTTCATGAACTACTCCGAGAGTGTGAAGCTGAGCTTGGTATAACCCGAGCACATGATGGTTTGTTAAAGGGATACCCTGTGAGAACTTTCCATTCTGTGCTATTTTTTTCTACAGAGAGCACCCAAAGTAAGATGATCAGCTGGAGACAAGGGCGTTGTCCCTTATTTGTGATTTACCTAAGTGGTTGTCAACACACCCTCTTTTTTTTTTATTGTTGTTTCATTTTGTTTTTGAGACAGAGTCTCCTTCTGTTGCTCTGGGTGGAGTGCTATGGCATCACAGCAACCTCCAACTGCTGGGCTCAAGCAATCCTCTTGCCTCAGCCTCCCAAGTAGTGGGAACTACAGGAGTCTGCCACCACACCCAGCTAGTTTTTCTATTTTCAGTAGAGATGGGGGTCTCACTCTTGCTCAGGCTGGTCTTGAACTCCTCAGCTCAGATGATCTATTCGCCTCAGTCTCCCAGAGTGCTAGGGTTACAGGTGTGAGCCACTGTGTCCAGCCAGCTGACCCTCTTAATATCACTATCAGTCCATCAAGATGCAAGAAAAAAAAAGATAACATATATCAGCACCCTAAAATCAGCTCCTTCTTCTTTAAAAAAATGAACAGATCAGAAGGATACACGGGGGATGCAGAGAGGGGCTCCAGTAACAGTTGAGACTGACTATACTAAATGTCATTACAGACATGGCCAGAGCAAGTGGCCTTGGCAAAAGCCAGAGGGCTTGAAGGTTACCCCAAAGACTCTGCTGTCTGTCAGTTTTATAGTGGGCAAGAAAGTGCCATGGCCAGTAGGTAGAACTAGAGACTACTGATGTCAAACCAGATTTTTTTTTCCCTCTTACTGGATTCAAACTTCAATCTAACCTAGAAGCACATGCAGGAGGAAAGAAAAGCAAATGTGTCCGAAAGAGGAGGGAGTTGAGAACCATTTTAACGTAGTACTGTGTGTTACGTATTCACCTGCGTCCTTGTCATTTTTCTTATCTGTATCCACGGTGATGATTTTTCTAAGTTATTATTTTACCAGCCACCCTCCGGAGGACAAGAGAAAACGACAAATTTGGCATCTATACTTTTGTCCTATTGATTCGTTGCCACTTCATGGAAGAGAATGTATCATTTGATTGGATCTTCACTTAGTTATTCATTCACATGGTATACAATTCAAAAGTACACAAATGTGTACATGGGAAAGTATTCTTCTCACCTCCATCTGTTAGCCAACCACATCTTTCCTGAGGCAACCAGTTACTTATTTATCCCTTCGGAGATATGCTATGGAAGTCTCATTTTAGACAAGGATATTTTTCCTGGCAGAAGGAAGAAATACCGAGACAGTTTTTGAGTCCTAATCTACTATTGAAATAACACCAAACAACTATGTTTCAGAAGCCAAGTTACATACTCAAGAAGCTTAACCGGGACCACAAAAGAAGTCCGTGGCATAGTCATCTCTGACCTCAGAGACCTTGAGATCCTGACAATCAGAAAGATCATATACAGAATGTAAATGTATTCTACTGAGCTAAGCAGAGTGCATTATAATTTCTTTCCCTTTGATTAGGAGAGTTCTGACAGTAGATTCTTTTTCATTTATATTTCTATGCATGAGTCTTTACCTGGTGCGTGACACAAAATAGGAAGTCAGTAGGTGACTGTCCAATGGGGGCACGGATTAGTGAATGGATGGAGAATGCAGCAAGAGGGCAAGGCGAGGCTTGAGAGGGAAAATCCGACTAATGGCCTGGAATGGGTGGTGGTAATGAAGCGGATAGTACTGATCTACAGGCATTCTGAGGGTCTCCCTTAGGACAAAGAAAGGGGGTGAGGTTCCACGGGAAGGATGGGGCTTCCTCCTGAAGCATAGGAGGAAGCAAAGACAAAAAGGAGGGGGTGTAAGAATCATTCTAGGTGGGGACAGTGAGCAGCAGAAGAAAGTCACGGCTGCAGAAATGCACAAGTTGCTCCCAAGCTCCAGAGAGGACATTGGCTTTGGTGCAAGCATAGTCTTCCTTTTGAGATTTGTTGAAAATTTGGAGAGACACTGAGACCGAATTGCTTGTGATGAGCCCAGGATGTCAGCAGAGGGATTTGAGCTTTATCCCGAAGGCAAGAGAAAGTGATTATAAGCTTTCAAGCTACAGGATGCTTGGGAAGAGTAATCTGATAAACCAGAAGCCAGAGAGTGGCTCAGTACACGCGATATTCTAGTTGGTGTGTGACAATTGATGGAAAAGGAGATAGTTCTGGGAACAGGAAAGGAAGAACTGATTTTAAAACATTTAAAACATTTTGGGAGAGGGTGGTGCCTGTGGCTCAAAGGAGTAGGGCGCCAGCCCTATATGCCGGAAGTGGCCGGTTCAAACCCATCCCCGGCCTAAAACTGAAAAAACAAAAAAACGAAAAACGCATTTTGGGAGAATGCACGAAGGGCATTTGATAAAAATGGGTCAAGAGAGGAGAAGAAAAGACACCCTTTTTGATTAACCTCAGCTATCTAAAATGCTGCTAATTTAACACACTCACATGTACTGAAAGTTTACTGTGTTTAAGGTCTATACCCACACAGAGCAGATTCCCTCAGACATGCACTTGAACCCTATCAGGAATCTAGTTACTACAAATGTCCTTACTGGGATATTAGCTAACTATAGTCCTTCTTCAGATATGGTTCACATTTATTGGCATGTCCTATCAGATTTTTTTAAAGGGGAAAAACGCCATAAGATGCTCTTGAAGTCAGGTTTGAAGACCGATTTTGTCATGCCACCTTCCTCTCCTCCTCCTTCCATTCTGACATGTTCACAGTCATCCCAGCCCCATGAGTTTCTCACTCCCTGGCTGGGGCTCTCTGGACTTATTTGCTCATAAATCCAGTGCTCTTTTAGAACTTGTGGTTTGTGAAAGATTGATGGCTGGTGTCGCGTCCCCTCCCTCCCCGGCCCACCCTCTGCCATCGTTCCGTAGTGGTATATAATAGTGACACATCAGAAGCCACAGAGAGAACTGGGAGGATTTACTTGTTAACAAAGAAATTATAGCTACAGAGTGCAAATGCCATTCCAAGCTTGGGGAACACACCACTTGGCATTTGCTGGGAGTTCTTCATAATCTGCTTCAGTCAGTTTCGGTTTTACGGATTTTTTTTTTGGTTTTTGAGGGCCTAAAATAAACCTGTTTGGGAAGCATTCTCCTCTCCAAGCCTCCTTTATTCCCTCTGAAAAGGTACGTGTGCGCACACACAAACACACACACATGCACGCACGCACACACATGCCCTTAGCATTTGATTGTCTATAACAAAAAGTGGAAAATGTCCTAGAACGTGACATGATTTAAAAAACAGTTAAAAAGAAATTTGGACAAGGTTGAACAAAAACAAGAAAGAAGAAAGGGAGAAGAAACACTCCCCCTTAATCAAATCCTTCATTTCCCCTAGAGCAAGCAGTTCTTAATTATATTTAACAGACACAACAATGAGCCACAAGCTGGTCCAAACAGCTGTGGGAAGGCTCTATTTTGAGACAAACGTGGCCAGGGAGGAAGACTCCGCCGGCCAATCTGCACATTTCCTTGGTTTAGATTGGGGTCATTTTCTGAGGTTTGCTTATGGGTCTGTTGGGGGGACGGGGCGGGGGGAGGGCTGCGGCTCATCCCCTCCCCATCAGCTGTATTTTCCTGTTGGTGTTCTCCTGCAACTAAATATTTCAACCAGGCATTCAGTGGGTCCTTCCAGATCTGTCATCTACTCTCTTTTGCTAATAGTTGACTGTGGATAGATTGGCATTTCCGTGAGTTCGCTCTTTGGTTCAGAAACCTGCTGAACTTGTCTCCAGCTGCAGAACAAGAGTGTTCTTCTCTGAAACTGTCCCTTAACTATGGGATTGAGAACAGAAGAATGAGCCCACTCTGCCGCCGCCCACCCCAATGCCAGCTCCAGCTCTGTAATCATATCGGCTTGTTCCCGTAGGTTCACATCTTTTATGTTAACAAAACACAAATGCACACAAGGAGGACAAGCATTTAAAAATAAACGTGATTGCCTGGTTACAAGCTCTTTTTCAGAAAGAAGACTAAAACTTTTGCTTCTTTTTCTACTTCTTTATCTTTTGCAATCTCTCACATGTTGTAACCACAACCAAATTGTGCTATGGAAAGAAACACATTCTGTAATTTGGGTTTATTAAATTTCCTGTCATCCTCTTTTTATGTTTCTTTCAGCAGACATTTTATCATTCCAGAGCATCTGAAAGCTTTTCCCATGTAAACAAGCATCGAAATCGCCAAGTTCTCCATTCTTGTTTCTTCTTATGTAGTTTTTTTCTCATGGTTTTCTCTTTTCAATTTATAAACTTGCCCATAAAATAAATTATTACTTAAACTTGAAATCATCAAACCATTGAATCATCTTTCTATGCACTAACTGAAAAGCTTTTCATATACTTACATTATTATAACTTTTTTGGGGGGGTCTAATAATACTTTTAACACCAGGCTATAGGCTTTGTTAAAGACAGAGTATTTGCTTGGGTTTGTTTCTGATAGAATTTTCACTACTAAATCCATGCTCAGTAATTGCCTCTAAAATACTGTTTTGTACACTGATAGTCTCCTTACTTCTATTGGCTTAACTGGTAGTCAAAGATGGTTCCATTTGTTGTTGTATTAAAGGCTCATTATAAATTAATAATGAGAGTGAGCAAATAATGAACAAATTTCCCACTAATATTTTCTCAATCTTCTACCGATTTAACACTATTCTGCACATACACCAATTCCATTAAAAAGCTCTTCCATTCCAGTGTAAACAGTATTCTATTAATAGCAAAGATGTTGGGGCTGTGGCTTGCAGCCTTAGGCTCCCCATTCTATTATCCAATCTATCAGGGACTCCTCCTAATGTCTTAGTGAGGGGACATCAGGCAAGATATTTTCGCTATCTTTGAAAACGTGGAGAATGCTCTGTGTGAAACACAGAGATAGATGCAAGATAAAGAAGATGGGTAGGGCGCCGGACCCATATGCCAGAGGTGGTGGGTTCAAACCCAGCCCCAGCCAAAAACTGCAAAAAAAAAAAAAAAAAAAAAAAAGGAAAGAAAAAGAAAGATAACAAGGGAACAAGAGACTACTTTTTAACCTGTTACATTAGCAAAGGTGCTCAAAAATTGTAGGGTTTATTACTATGGGAGTTGTCAGATGAGTTGAGAACATGTTTTCTAGAACACACTTTGAAAGTATAAATCAAGTATCCTTAAAAAATTGTGTACTTTTAAAGGAGGCATCTGTCCAAGAAAATGTAAACTTTTATTCTCAGGAATCAAAAGTCCACACAGAGAATTTTACAAAAAGATGTTTAGTTATCAGTGAACAAAGTAATTAAAAGCAGAGGCAAACTAAATGGCCATATACATTTTTATACCAAAATATGCAGAATACAAGTAATATGTGGAAGAGGATGGAAAAATTCTGACAATAAGTTGCTGAATAAATAACAGCATGAAATGGAATTGTATAATAGGATTTTATGTATGCATATTAAAATGACTGCAAGGAACTGAATGTTGGTTATCTCTAGTTACTATGAGTGAATTTAAATTTTTTAATGTTTACCTGTATTTTCTAAGTTCTCTGTAATGAAAATATTATGCAACGAGAGAGGGGATGTAGGTTAGTCGTTGAGAATGAGTTCCTGATGTCAGTTTGACTTTGTGCAAGTTACTGAATTTGCCTGTACCTTGGTTTCCTTATCTGTAAACTAGGTTAATAACACATCCACCTAATAGGATTTTGATAAGGATATTTCATTTAATCACACCAATTACGACAGTTTTGGACAAAGAGTAAAGGTTATAAAAGTGGTAACTATCTTTCATTTCTTAATAATAAGAAAAATATTTTAAATTATATGATCTGCCTCTCCCTCAAAGAATACTTTGGTAAATATGGGTGCATATGATATCCCACCTTCCTCACATACACACCGTACATCCGTGTTCTCTGTTCTTTCCTTAGGATAGACTCCCAGGAACAAGAGTCTTAGCTCCTTGATAATTTCTGTTGAAATTATTTTCAAAGCTGCTGGAAGATGTTTGGGGCCAGAAATACATGGTGTGCCACGTTTTACCAAACTTTTACTAAATATTATTAAAAAATTATGTAATAAGAGAAAATGACTCAGATGTTTAATTTAATCTTTCTAATAACTTGGGAGGTTGATAATTGTTATGTTTATTTTTACTTGGCTTTCTCTTTTATAAAATTATTTCTACCTGAACATACTTATTGGAGTCTGTTTTTCTTATTGACTTATATCAACTTTTTATATGGTGGAATTAGTAAGCATCTTTGTGACATAGCAGGTCTGAATATTTTTCTCATTGCAGAATTATCATTATTTTTTGGTTGGCTATAAAGTAGCTTAAATATTTTGTTGTCAAATCTATTCATCTTTTGCTTTGTAAATGGTGCCGTTGTTTTTAAATTTAACAACTTCAGATGGGAAGATTTTTGACATAATTCTGTTGTTAGCTCTTAACAGGTTTTCAGTGATTTCTATAAGGCAAGGAATTTTGTAAATTTGGAAGATAACTTTTACTGACTAAAGTGACTGATCAGGAAGTATGAAGGAACTCATTCTATTAACTGGGCTGAAAGATTTCTCAGAGTTTCAGGTCACCAGCCAGAATCTTCAAGATGGCAGCTTACTTATTCTCTTACCCTCTTCAAAGTACAAAACAACACGGATTCTTCTCATTAATCACTAGGAAAATGTTGTCATCAGGGTAGGCAAACTATAACTGAGGCCACATGGATCTCTACATTGTCAAATTAGGATAGACATATGGCCAACTGTGGTGTCTTGATGAATGTTCAAGTCCTGTGCATAAAATGGTGGCATGTGATGTTTCTGTGGCCCTATTAAAAAATAGGATAAGGCAATGCTTTCAGGTAATTTTGTTTTTTTCTGATTTTTTTTCATTTGTTTTTTGAGACAAAGGCTATTTCCTGGGCTAGAGTGCAGTGGTGTCATCATAGCTTTCTGCAACCTCAAACTCCTTGGCTCAATCAAACCTTCTACCTCAACCTTTTGAGTAGCTTAAACTACAGGTGTGCTACCATGCTTGGTTAATTTTTTTATTTTTTGCAGAGACAGGGTCTCCCTATATGCTGGTCTTGAACTCCTGGTCTCAAAAAATTCTCCCACTTCAGCCTTCGAGGGTGCTGGGATGATGGGTGTGCGCTACTGTGCCTAGGAGAATCTATTGACAAGAGGTTAAATAAATCTATGTGCATCAGGTTCTTTAGAGAAGCCAAAGATGTAACATCAGAGAGCAAAGTCCTTACGACCCTGTACGTTGAAGAACTCAAGAACTACAAATAGGGGATTTGGTTTGAAACTTGCAGTGGCTCACCTACACCGAGTGACTCTGGCCGGTTGTGTTTTGGTTCCTCGGTTTCTCCATTTGTTCTCTCTATGCTTCTTCCAATTGCCATTTCCTTCCAGAAATATCCCCAATTCTCGGTGTTAAACAATAGAGAATGTGTGTCAGAAAGCAAAACAAAAGGTTATGTATCACAACAACAAAAAATCACTTAATTCAGTGTCCAAAGAAGTGGCCACCCACCTGGAAATTTTAATGGAAATCAAGGCATTTTCCTTGAGTATCTACCCTGTGCTTTGCTCTGCTCTGCGCAGGATGCTTTGTCTATGCTACCTTTTTCTACTTATTGTTTATTAAACTGTATGAACAAACTCGATCTCTTCTTAGGCATTTTGTATGATAATGACAATAAATTACAAAAAAAAACGTCTAGAAAATATTTTTTTTTGTCTTCAAATATTCTACCCTGACACACCCATGAGTCTCTTCAACAGCACCATTGTGGGATAACGTTGACACTCAGACCATCAGAAATGAATGGGAGCTGACAACATGCTTTAACCTAAATTGTAAAGACTGTTGTCTGGCTATTCAAGTCAAAACCAGAGTTTACATAACCACCTAGCATGGTTTCTGGTTATGTAAAATGTGAGTGAATATCTGAATCCTGGATCAAAAGCTTCCTCCACATGAATGATTTAGTTAGGAGGGGGGAAAAACCCAAGATTGAACTTTGCCAGTGAAAGCATGGATCATTTCACATTTTGCTTTGTGAAAGAGCAGAAAGTAAAGACAAATAAGGAATATGCACGGGGCACATTAGAACATCAGGTCAGTGGAAAATGTAAGCCTGCAAAATGTGGGGGAAAGAAGCAAATGATTCAGAGGAAAGTCACGAGGACCTGGCAAGCTTTCAAGAGAAGTTGAATAACAGGGGAAGAGAGATGCTTGACTTGGAGACCAACAGCTCAAAAGCCAGTTTCTCAGGTTTTGTCAAGCATTTTCTAGGAGTTGGGCACCTTATAGGCCCAAAGTACTGGGCATAGGAGGATATAAGACAATGCGTATTTCCATCCTTGACTTCAACAGAGCTAGGTTTGAAAGCACAAAGCCTTCAATGGGGGAAAAGTCAACATAAGAAGGGGATCTGATTGAAAACCATAAATTCCCAATGTGTATGGGAAGGAAAATACATGTTATGGGCTGTCAGGAGTAGGAGATGGGTCTTAATCTGTGATGGGCACAGATTAATAATGGGGACAATGTGGACAGATGGAAGAAACAGAGTGTCCCAGGAAGGGGTAGTGCCTAGGATGTGTGTTGTGACCAGGTTAAGGGTGATAAGATAGAGAGTTTGGGCATGAAACAATCAGCAACAGAAGCCAAAATGTCACACACAGACATGGTGACGCTTGATGTACTATATGGATACCATGTTTGTTGAATGATAGAAATGGAGCAGAAACGTGTTATAAAAACAGATGCTTGTGGTCATAAGCATCAGTGAGGGCTGAAGGCATCATGTAATCTATAGCAAATCATGAACATCCATGGGCCTCAGTATTCTCACCTGTAGAATGGGGTTATTAAATTATAAGGTTGTTAAAACAATAAAACTGGGGTTACATATAAATGTACTTATAAAGTATAACACAAATATAAGTTATTAGGGCAGGGCTATGGTGAAATGTAAAAAGCATGGACTTTGAAGTCAGATAACCTTGGGCAAAAATTCTTGCTTTTCCTCTTACTAATGTTTTGTCCTTGGACAAATTATTTAACTTCCTGAAACCTCAGGTGTATCATTTTTAAATTGGGGATAATAATAACTATCTGCGGGGCAGTGGTGATTAAGGCAAACATATAGAAAATGACTAGCATAAAACAAACCTTTAAGAGAGGTAAGTCTTGTTATAATTAAGCCCTTAGTAGAGGAAGCTAGCTTCTTATTATGAAAGATTTGTCTGCTGACTTTTTCTTGGATGGAGGAAAATTGAACAGAGGTGAGATAAACTGTTTTAGATGGGTAAATTTGACGGGGGAGAGAGAGAGGCTAGTTGTGTCCCTTAAACAACTGATCAAGGGGACTGAGGCGGGCTGCGGAGGTCAGAGCACAGATGGCACTGGAATTTCTATGTGGAAGGAGTGTGGGATGTAATTTAATTAGAAAAGGGAGTGAGAAACTGAGACCTCATCTTGAAGTTGCTTTCAGGTAAAAAACGTGTTGATTTGACTTGGGTATTTGTTTTTTTAGGGGAGGTTGGGAGTGTTGACAAAAATTGTGGGAATTCTAAGGCCTTCAAGAGGCACCCTGGGTCTTAACACCCTTCCAGAATGGAAATGTACAAATAATATTACACCTTTCAATTATCAGGAATCTACTGTGTGCCAGTATAAAAGTACACTTGACCTTTGAACAACACGAGTTTGAACTGTGAGGGTCCACTTATATGTGGATTCTCTTCCTCCTCTGCCCCAGCAAGACCAGCTTCCTCTTCCTTGACCTCCTCCTTGGCCTGTTCAACATGAGCAGGGTGAGGATGAAGACCTGTGTGATGGTCCACTTCCTTTTAATGAATAGGAAATATATTTTCTCTTCCTTATGACTTAACATTTTTTTCCTCTGACTTCTTTATTGTAAGAATTCTGTATATGATACATACATGTATAATATACAAATTATGTATATTTATATTTTATGTATAATATTATATGTATAATTATGTATGTTTATATTATAGACAAGCCTCTGGTCAACACTAAGCTATTACTAATTAAGTTTGGGGGGAGTTAAAAGTTATGTATGAGTTTTCAACTGTGTGGGGTTTTGGCCTTTCTAACCCCGACATTGTTCAGGGGTCGACTGTATACATGTATACAGTAACAATCTAGGAGCTTGCTAAGATGCCTGACACAGCGGATTTCTGCCCCTTTCCTTCCTTTCTTTATTCTTTCTTCCCTGACGTGACCTATTAAAATATTTCTGATTTCTGTTTCCCTGTTGGTAGCTTTTTGAGACTTATATTAGTTAAATGTTATATCTCCAGAATCACTTTTCTAGTCTCTTATCTAGTTTATCTTATCATGCGTTTATTTGGGAAGAGTTCCTTAACCTCAGTTTAGAGACCTTCAGTTTCTTTTTAGGCAATTGTAGTCCCCAAAATTCTTTTTTTTTTTTTTTTTTGAGA
>NW_003852421.1:6971241-6994476 GCF_000181295.1 Otolemur garnettii | reverse complement strand
ATTGTTGTTTGGCGGGTCCGGGCTGGGGATTCGAACCCGCCACCTTAGGTGTACGTGGCTGGCGCCTTAGCCAGTTGCGCTATAGGCGCCGAGCCTAGTCCCCAAAATTCTACTTCTTGTTCTCTGATTATTCCATTTTCATAGCTTATTATTACTATTTTCTGGAGGTAATAGCATCTTACATTGCTCTTTATGATGGTTAGATTATTTAAAAAGCGTCTTTTCTCCTTTTGGAATTTCCTTTGTTTCTTCTGGGATTCATTGTTTTGCTTAGTTATTTTTTATTATTGTTGGTTTTTTTGGTTCTGCTGTGTAATCTTTCTAAATCTAGTAGTCCTTGGCTGTGTGCTTTCACTTAAGGAAGAGCCCTTGGTGGTTTGTTTAGGTTTCCTGCAGCCTGTGAGGAACATCATATAATGCCATCCCATCAGGCCGCTGGCATCCTACACCTACAGGAAGATCTTAACTCAGGGGCACAGTCAATCCCTTATAGCAAAAGCATGAGCTTTCTGAAACATGAGCTCGGGTAATTTGTCCAGTGGTTTTGTAGAAGCCTGGGTATTTTACTCCAGAGAAAATTTGCTCCCTGAAAAACAAGTGTGAGAAAAGGAAGAGAGGATGTGTAGTTGGACTGGCGCTTGTATGGAGTTTAGGGATACCCCATTGATCTCCCACCTTGTACACACACCTGAGTAGAATCTGCTAAATTTGGGCCTGGAGCCCACCTTAGGGATTGAGGTACTATTGGGCAGGGTCCATCTTAATCCTTTTCTCCTCCCTGAAAATTAGCAGCTTCCCAAACCTTCCTCTGTGTGCCTGCCCCATCCAGGCTCTGTATCTCAGAAATTGTTAAAGTGGGTTGAAATCGCTCCTGTATTGGTGACAGTCCTATTAACTTCACTTTTCTGGTAGATTCCTTTTTGTATCTGCATTCTTTTATTCAGGGGTCCTTGGGTGGGACCTGAGGCAGATTTCTTTGTGTGGTCCCTGCATTCTGAATGAGAAACCCCAGGGGAAATATGTGACATCCCAAAGTGCAACCTTGCCCAGCAGGTGTACCATGTTTATTTCTCAGATAAAGATACAAAGGGACCCGTATGGCTAAGTAACGAATCCCAACTTTTCACAGCTAGCAAATGGCTAGGCAGATGTTCAAGCCAGTTACTTTACTTCTAAATACTATCGTTTCTCTCCCAAAGGGCAGATTTGGGGAAATTATTTCCTCAGAATGTGTAAGTGAAAGTTACTCTTTTGTTGTAATTATTAGAAGACAGGGCTGGGCCTTGAGAGAAATAGAAAATGGGGGAATTTGGGGTAGGCTTTGGCTTCTACAGGCTTCTGGAGTTAATTCATGAGTTCTGGCCTTTTAGACTAGATATTCTGCTGACTACACAGCTTTTGGCTCATTTTTAGTTTTGTTTCTTTATCTAGAAAACAAAAAGTTTTGATAATCTAGTTGTTAATATTTCTTTCACATAGAACATTCCAGAATTATCTCAAATTTTGCTGTAGATTTCGAGAATTTCCTAATTGTTGGTTTCCAAGAGAGTTATCTTCCTTTCTTATATGCAAAGGCCAAGACAGAGCAGAAAGAAACTTATGAGCATGCAGTGAAATCTCTGTTTCTTGGTAATCAAAGACATTTGTGAAGTACCTACATTTGCCAGGAGCTCTATGCCTTAGGAACCCACCACATCTTGGATAGGAACCACAGTGGATTTTCTGAGGAGGTGAAGAAACTTAAACATCAGGGCTCCTCATTTGTACAGGACACTTTCAAAATTTAATTCTTAGTTTTCTATTCTGAAAAAGTAACCCCAAATGGCATAAACTTCAGGCCCCACAAAACCAGCATCCTCCCATAGCTGGCAGAAGGTGTGTGAGAGATGGAGAGAGGATATCAGCTTCCTTGTGCTATGGTGGCCTGATAGAGCATGGTACACAAGGAAATAGGAAAGTGACAGTTACCTGGGACATGTGATCTTTGGGCCACATCAAATCATTCAGATGCAATGTTTAGTTCTGGCTTGATTTATCACCATGGCCCAGTTCTCTATTACGGCTAACTCCACTTCCATTTCTATAGATGAGGTTTGTGTGGAAGCCAGGAGGCTGTCCATACCAGGGGAGAGCTAGGAGGTGCTCCTAAGGAGCTTCTTTTTTTCTTTATTTTTGGAAAACACGCTTAAAGCTGAGGACCAAGCAGAATAATTTCAGTTGGAAATGTAAAGTGGCAATTCTCTGCATTTAGTTGATCCTAGCCCTGTGGGAGTAGCTTAGCTGAAATGTAGTTGAATATTTTCTCTTGGTAGTTTATAAGTTTCAAAAAGTACCTTCCATGCATCAGAATTTTCTAAATGCATCCCTGCTTACAGTGAGGCTGAGAGAACAAATTTCACTCAGGAAATTTCAGTCATTTGAAAAAGAAATTCTTAGGGGACTTGCTAGAAAATTGGAAAAGAGTCAAGATATATCAACGTATGTATTAGAGTCTGCAAAATCATCAGGCTCCCTGCCTATGATGTAGTGTGATAACCGCCAAGGCAAATATGGAAGAAAGGCAGTGGGTTTTGTATTAAGCCACACTGAACAAAAATTGGGTTTTCAGCCTTTCCTTAGGTAAAGTACCCATGCCAAAGTCAAATACTAGGATTCTAAGACAAGGATTCATAATGCTTGAAGCACTAGTCGTACAGATCATCCACTATCTGAAAGTCCATTGCCACCATCTTGGATAGGAATCTTTTGTTTACAAGAGACAAAAAGGGAACCCACCTTGGCTCATACACAAAAGCAATTTATTGGTTTACAAAAATGAATCCATCAGCAGGCTCAGATGGATTTAGAGCTGAAAGAAGGTCATTAGCATGGTATTCTCTCTACCTCATCTCATTGTCTTTGTCATGCATGGGTGTCAGTAGTGGTTCAAGTTTGTTCACTGCGGTACTAACTTTACAAGATGCTACTGAAGCAATTTAGAAAAGATTTTGTAGTAGAACGTGTGTCAGTTAAGACTCTGCTTGCTGAAAGTCATAGAAAACCCAAGTCAAACTAGGCCCAGAAGAAATAGAATATTGGCTCATCTAACAGGAAGCCTATGGAAGTTTTGATTCGGGGTACAGTTTACTTTAAAGCTCTAACCAAGCCCAGAAGATTCCCTCCTTGGATGTTTCCTGTGGGTACCAGCTGCCACCCCCATCTGGCTCTTTCCATGGCAGCTGGATGGCTGCAGCAACCTATGCCTCATCTCCTCATGCTATCAAGTTTAGAAGAAGAGTGGCAACTTTTCCTGGGCTGGGCTTGTGTGGTCTTTGAAAAAATCATTTTGCCAGGTACCTGGCCTATCTTGACTAGAGTAAGACTATCACGGTCTATTGCTGGAAGTGAGCTTGAGTCTGGAGACAATACCACCCAAACCTCCCAATTGAAAACCCAGCTCTGTACCCAGAAGGAGAGAGTATGGAGTGTGAGCAGTAAACCACAATGGCTGCTATCAAACAAATGCCCATGACAAGAGACATGTATTATAACAATAAGAGAGGAATAAGCACAAGAAAAAAGGCAAATAGTATATTAGGGTTCCTCAGATAAACTGAACCAATAGGATATATGTATATATACCTACACTAGAATGAAGTTCATTATAAGAAATTGGCTCATGCCAATTACAAAGGCTGAGAAGTTATATGATCTGCTGTCTGCAAGCTGGAGACCCAGGAGAGCCAGCAGTGTAGTTCCAGGCCAAAGGCCTGAGAACCAAGAGCACTAATGGTGTAAGTTCCAGACCAAAGGCAAAAGACCAATGTCTCAGCTTAAGCAGTCTAGCACAGATAGACAGTCTCTCCTTTCTCTCCTCCTTTGTTCTTTTTGAGTCCTCATGATTGAATGAAGCCCTCCCGTACTGAGGAGAGCAATAGGCTTTACCCAGTACATCAGCTCAAATGCAAATCAGTTCCAGAAACACCCTCCACAGACATACTCAGAATAATATTTAACCAGATTCTGTACATCTGTGGTCTAGTCAAGCTGACACAAGATTAATCATCATTGCCAGGTGAGGTGGCTCATGCTGTAACCCTAGCACTCTGGAAGGCCAAGGTAGGTGGATTGCCTGAGTTTAGGAGTTTGTAATCAGCCTGAATAAAAGCAAGACACTGTCTCTAAAAATAGCTGGGTGCTATGGCAGGTGCCTGTAGTCTCAGTTACTGAGGAGGCTGAGGCAAGAGAATTGCTTAAGCTCAGGAGTTTGAGGTTGCTGTGAGTTATGATGCCATGGCACTCTACCAAGGGTGATGCAGTAAGACTCTGTCTCAAAAAAAAAAAAAAAATTAATTATCACAAAAGGGAGAAGGGAAAAAGGAAGAAAATGACAAATATAAAGTACCTACTGTATTAACTATGGATCTGACATTCTTAAGTCCTCTCAATAATTCTACTTATAGACAAGATGAAGTATAATAACACATCCAAGAGCCTGTAAGTCAGAAGTGATAGAGACAGCTTTCAAATTCAAGACTGCCTACTCCAAAGCCCACCAGTGATGCTCTATTGAAGAGCCTGAAATCCTGGATATGAATTGTATAATGAGCTATATTATAGATATAAATATATCATCAGGCCAGTGGTTCTCAAAGTGAGACGTTCAGGCATCTGTGAGGTCCTCCTTTTTCTAGTCACATCTGTTTGAAGCCGATTTTTCTTCAGTTACATCAACCAAAACAACACATCAAAACAGATTAAATGCAGAAGCAGGTATGAGAATCTAGCTATTTTCTATCAAGCCAGACATTAAATAAAGGCATCATGTAAGATTTGCAAAAAATGTAAAATGATGACATTCTACAAATGTTCCTTGGTTTTCAAAATGTTATTTTTTAAAAATAAACTTAAAATTATTTGCTTTGATATGTAATACTTAAGTGACTTAATAGATAAAAAATTAAAAATTCCTCTTTAATTTCCTATATGTTAAATATTATAGGCATAACCTCAGTAAACAAAAGCTCTTTGATGTTCTCTACAAATGTTCAGAGTATAAAGAGATGCTGAGACCAAAAAGTTCGAGGTCTGCTCCATATACTGGTAGCAGGTTTCAGAAAATAATCCTCAAGTAAAAGTTGCCAGGTGTGTGACTTCATGTTCTCCTACATAGACTTTTCAAACAACTGGACTTTTGTCTTTTAAAAATGAATGGATCTGTTTTCTAAGGTAATAATACTCTGGAAAACTAGAGCATAAATTCTTAATAGCTCTTGATTAACTACTGGGTTTGAATCACTTCCCCCACCCAACTTTAAGAAAAGACAGAATGCTCTGTTTGTCCTTTGGGAATACACTGACTGAGACGTGGAGGCAGCAGAGTAGGTTAGAACATTGTGTACCCTGGTGGGACAGCATCACCACAGCAGGAAATATTTTGTGGAAAACACTTTTTCAGTGAAAAAGAACCAAAAAAGAGTTAATGGCCATGATAAAACTGAAGACTGTAACACTGTGTTTTAAAATTTTATTTCATTTTTTGCCTTTGTTCTCTGTTCCACGCAGCCTTTGCCAGAGGAGATTGCAAAGGGAGAAAGCAAGCATGAAGAAAGAACAGGAAGCTGAAGACCAGAAAACCCACAAATTAGATAATAGATTCTTGAATAACCAAGAATTGGGAGTATTTCTAGATTGAGAGGGCTGGCAGACACTTAAAATGGTTTATGAAAGTTCTATCTAATGGTAGAGACTCTTTTATGATGTCTTAACAAGTGGGGATATTATTTGCCAGCTTAGCAATTTAGAATTATTAAGAATGGCTTAGCCTTCAAAGCAAATTCCAGATTGTTTAATCATTCATGCAAAGCATTGGACATTTTGTCATATGAGAAAGAACTATAGTAGAACCTCTGTAAATTGACCATCCAGGGAACTATAACAAAATGGTCAACATACAGAGGTAGTCAACATAAGGAACTTCCATTGACTACATTTGGTGTAAGTCCAGTCTATGAACATTAGATCAACTTAAGGAGGTGGCCAATGTAGGGAGGTGGTCAACTATGGAGGTTTTACCATATTTTTTAGTTTTTGAGCTCTGTCAAGTCCCTTTCATGTTTTCATGAACAGGCAAAAGGCCACTGGGTTTTTAAGTTTGCATCTGTGGCAAACCGTACTTACAAGTGCTTGGTATTTTGAACAAAAAGTCCAAACATAGGAACCTAGAAAGCAGAATCTCGATGGGGTTTACTGACAGGGTGTGGCTATGAGTTAATCTCTAGGTCCTGGATATTTTTGACTACCAGGTTGTTCACACTGAAATTGAAGGGTGGTGAATGTGGCCTTTACTCACAGCATTGGATGGAGCTGCTTGAAGGATCTGAGAAGTAATTGACTGAGGTCTGGAGGAAGGAGAGGGACTTGAAAGCCACAGGGGAACGCACAATGTGATAGAAATAAGATATATGTTAAGCATAATTTGTGCTCAGTGAAAAGAAGCCCACAACTATAGCTGATTATATCACATCCCCAAAATTGTTCTTATAATTCAATAACCATATAGAATTTAATTTTATTTCATATTTTATTAAGTATCACTGTTTTCAAGGCTCTGAATGAGGTGTACCATGAAAAACAAAATATGAATGCTTTTGGGGGGCAGGACACAATTATAAGAGGGACTTTTCTTAACAAATGCAAGCAGTGTAACCTGGTTCTTTGTACCCTCAATGATTCCCCAACTGCCCCCACCCCCCAAAAAAGAATGCTATGGTCCTGACCTTTAAGAAATCTATAAGCTAGGAAAAAAAAAAGGAAACATATGCCAATGTTTACCATCCAGAACAGAGTATGATAAATTAAAAGCACTGAACACTTTGGGATTAAGGCAAAAGGAGTATTTGATACCAATTAGGAGATTCAGGAAAGTTTTTCACTGAGTGTGTAGGGTTTAAATTGGATCTTATAAAGGATGAGGTTTCAAATGGAGAAAATGAATGGAAAGGCAGAGAAATTCAGTAGAGTCTGCAGGTATATCATGTTAGGGGTACGGGTATTATTGGGTATTTGGGCAATTTGAGAGTATTTGATCTAACCTTGGCCTTAGCTTAAGGTGACCAGACATTCTGCTTTTGGTGGGACAGTCCCAATTTTTAACAATTTGTCCTGTGTCCTGTGGCATTTTGAAAAAGTCCCGATTTTTGGAAAGAATGCACGACAAGCTAGGGAAAGGTGGGAGAATGGGTAGGGAATATATGGTTTTCAGCTGCCACGTGGCTATTTCGCCAGGATATGAGTTTTATATTATTTTTGTTAATTTTATAATGTTAAACTTTAATAATAACAAATTACTGTTGAGAACTGATTATCAAGAACTGCTTATCAAAGTTTGCATTGTTGATCAGTTGTTAGAATTCGACCACCATTGTTTAATGAACAATGGCATTTTTTGGCATTGGAACCATGAAAACTTTTTGTAACTGTTTCTCAGACAATACACATCGTATTGCATACTAGTGCTAGTTAAACAGGTGATGTCAACAAATCAGCTATTCAGATAATTTGGGTAATTAATTAATTAATTAATTTCATGAATTTAGCAGACAGTACTCGTATTATTTATATTTTATAGTGGCGGCAGAAAGTCTAGCACTGGCCTTGAAAGTGACACTTATGACTTATGAGGTATCATTATTAAAAAAATATATTGATAAGGAAAAGGTTAAATCTTGGGCATCAGCAAAAATCACAATAGAGAACAAATGGTTAGAAATATTTCATCATTTTGAAACAAACCATGTTCCATACAATGATGCACTAAAAATCGTGGGATATGCGCTGTCCTTACCAGGAGCTAATGCTGTGACTGAACGCGTTTTTCCTAGGGTAAATAAAGTGTGGACATCAGAAAAATCACAATTAAGTGTTGAGACTTTGAAAGCCATTTTATGTGTGAAATATAATTTAACAAATTCTTGTGAAAAATTTCATGACCTTTTAAACAATGACAGCAATGTACTAAAAAAAATTCACTCAAATGAGAAATATGCCAAAGAATAAAATAATACTATATGCAATTTTTAAAATGTATTATATTTGTAAATTGTACTTATGTGAAATTAAAAAATATATATTATAATACTATTTTTGCATTCTATGAAAATTTTTGTTGCTCCATATAGACCAAATTTTTAATTAGGGACCCCCCCACCCCTGTCAATGGTATCCTGCTTTACCAATGTTAAAATCTGGTCACCTTATCTTAGCTGAATTTTCTTTGGCTACTTCAAACAAAACAGCCCACTCGTGATTATGGACAGCTCTAGGCAGACATGTGCCATGTTTTGTGAACCTACCCCTATTGGCCAGGCTGCTTGAACTAGAGAAGGGCAGCTGATTTGAAAGCAACAACCCATAGCTCACCCGTGTCTTGGCCTGAAAAGCACTGCACAACTATGGAAGAGCTGGGCTGGTCAGGGTCTTGATTCTGGGAAATTAAATCATTAAATAAAGAAAGAATCAGGAGTTAGGTTTAGAAAGTGAAACTGAGAATGTGTGCCCCCGGAGAAACCATGAGATAGAGAAGAAAATTATGAGTAAGAAATGCTATGAAGAAGTTGAGATTATTATGAATCAGAAACTATCTAGTAGGAACAAGTGTATATAGTAGAAGGTAGGGAAGCCAGATTGTATCTGAAATTGTCTGTGTTGGTCTGAGTAGACCCCAAAAGAGCCCAACTAAGCCATCTTATATGGCTGGAATGGAGGAATGGTGATGGTTGTGTAGAAAGGGGAATGTGGTTGGTGGAGGTGTAGCTTGTGGAGGTCAAAGTGTTCTATATATAGCTGAGTGCCTTTGTCTGTTTCACAGCCAGGCATTTTGGATTCAAAGAGGCATTAGGTCAAGTCCTTATTCTCAAGGAATTCATTTATATAAATCAGATAGAGAAATAACAGACACATAAATAGCTATCATTAAAGACTGACAGATAAAATAATGAATCCACCAAAGAAAGGCTAATCCTGCATTGAGGGAGAGGGGGTACCCTAGGCTTCCCTGAGGAGATGGCAATGTTAAGGATGTTCAATATTATTCTGATTCCATGACAGAGTTTTGAGCAGGAAAATAAAATGAGTGGACAAATGACTTAGAGAAAGGTGACAGGTCTAAGGATAACTGGATAAAGGACAGCCTGTGATCAAGGAGGTTAGTTACAATGGTCTGGAGCAGGGGTCCTCAAACTTTTTAAACAGGGGACCAGTTCACAGACTGTTGGAGGGCCGGACTGTGGGCCCTGGGATGAGTCAGCTGCTAAGCAGGACAGGCAGCAGTGGCAAAAACACCAAGTGGGCCAGATAAATGTCCTAGGCTGGCTGCATGTGGCCCACGGGCCGTAGTTTGAGGACACCTGGTCTGGAGGATGTAATTCAGCTGGAGAAAGGTGTGGGCTTCTCATTTCATGGTTGTAAGAATTCAGCAGAGGCCTGTACTAATGATAATAAGCATTTGAGTTATTGAGATATTTTCTACTCTGGGCTCAAATAATTAATGGAAAACTTAATAGACTGAGAAGGCAAAACAGCAAAATTGGCCATACTCAGGGACAGTGCAGGTTGTCACCTATGAGTTGATTTTAGAACCTCTATAAGTGTTGGGAAACCTTCCTACCTGTAACCATCTGCTTCACGAATTTGCTACAGGTGCCTGAAATCCCTTCCCTTGGAGATCTCTTGCTTTGTGGTGGGCACTGGCTTCTTCTGGTAGTGAGATGGTGGTCGTGGGGAGGGACATTTATTCCTGAGTGATTGTTAGTACAATACTCTATTTGTGAAGCCTTTTGGTTGCAAGTGACAGAAAATTCCATTCAAAATGGCTTAATCAGAAACAAACAGTACTGTTGGAACCAGATACTGATGTGGTATCAAGAGGACAACTCCCCCTAGCTCTTGAATCTGTTTTTCTCTTTGCTTGCTTCCATTAGGCAATCTCATTAGGCTAATGATGGCCGGATGGCTCTCTCAGCAGCACCAGTGGGAGGAGAACAGTGCTTTCCTTGTGCCCCCGGGGAAGTCCTAGAGAACCACTCACCTGGCTGATTTTGCTCACATGACCTTTCTTCCTGCTACTGTGGTGCATGGATTGATCCTGTGTCTTGGGCGTCCAGTCATGGCCTCACTCTGGATTTTGGAGATGGAGTCAGCTCCACTTCAGCCACAGGCGGAGAGGCAGGAAAAGGTGGTTCTTCAAAGAAAGCAGAGCTGTTACCAGAAGAGAGCAGAAGGAAACAGAGCAGGTAAAAAAACAGATTCTACTGTGGCTACTAACATTTGTGTTAGGTAATTGTTCCAGAAAAGCCCCTTCCCCAGAAAGCCCCTTCCTGCTTTCTCTTAAAGTTACAGCTCCTTTCTAAGCACAGGGAGTTGTCCTCTGAACAACAGGAAGTTGCCTGCTTATCTCCCAGTTGCAAAACCTGTCCCAATTACCTGCTGAAAATTTCAAACTTATGCCTCCCCCCAAGGCTCTTCCCGCTGAGCAGTAACTCCTTATTGGCTATCCTATCATCCCGTCACCTTTCTAAGATTTCCCCTAACTGGACCTATATACAGGTGCGCTTTTCTTTTGATCTCTCTCCTCTTCTCTTCCTCCTCTGCTTTCTCTCCTCCTCTCCTCTTCGCTCTCCTCTTTTTCTCTCTTCTTTTCTCTCCCCCTTTCTCTTCTCTTTTCTCTCCTCCTTGGTGCTGCTCTGCAGCCTCCCTCCTCCACCAATAAAAACCTTTCGTAGAAGCGTTGATGGTCTGTGAGATCTCTGCCAGTTCAAGTGCCACCCTTTCAATTTGTGTGCAAATGTACCTATTGCATTGTCCTTCTGGAATGGTAGTGGCTAAGGGGATCTAGAAAGCAGTGGGGACCTGCTAGGAAGTGTGACAGGGCAGCTGGAGGTCCAGGAAGGAAAGGTTAGCGCTGCCACAGCACAAGTCACAATTTTTGCCCCTGAAGGATGAAAGTCCTAGTGAGTCCCTGAAAGTTACTGCTATAACCCCCAGAATAGAACACCCATAAAAGTCCAGAAGTAGAATTAAAAATTGCGAACCAAATGGAAAACTCTCTATAGAACATATCAGCTGCTCAGTCAGCCACAGCACTATTCTTAAGTAATTAAAATTGTTTCTTGATTCTTTTGGAGTTTTGCTGTCTGTTGGGTGTTTGTGAGACCTGTGTGGTTCTTGCTGACAGTGTGATATGATATTAAAAAGGACAAAAAATTTTTTACTCTGGAAGGTTATTTATTTATTTATTGCTTCACTGTTGCCCTGTGGAAATCAAAGGAAACTTTTGCTTATACAAATCATCATTTCCTAATTTTATCATTTTTTGTTGTTGTTGTTTGTTTTCAGTTTGCCTACAGTTTTGGAAAACAGAACGTAACATGGCTGGATTTCATGCTTTTTATGTTGTTTACACTTGCTGGTGAAGGCTGTCAGTCAGACCACTTTCCCCAGATAGGTAAGTCATGGGAGAAGCCTTACAGCTGGAGCCTCAGGGATGCTGAGCCCAGAGGGGGATGAGCCTGCAGGCACCTTGTAGGAAATCACATCCAGGAATCTTGCTGCTGTTTTCCTAGCTGAAGAAAGGTGTTCTATTAGGCAGGACTTGGCTGCCTAAGGAATCTTCCATTTCTTCAACACTGTTGGACACTGACAGTGGGCTCTCAAGACGAATGGTTTTCTCTTACGCAGTGTGTCATCAGTTTCCCTGGCTGCCCCCAGGTGAACCTTGATTTCTGGCTATGGTGTGGTTGGCCACTGCCTAGTTTTCTTCTGGAATAACCGCCTTCTACTTAAAGATCAACCTCTGGGCTGTAGCTCTGAATTCTCAATTTTAGTTACTCTGATTTCTAAAGCCAATAACCATTTATGTAGATGTGTACTTAGACAGTAAGCAGTATCTATCATAGCTGTCACACATTTGAAATGGATTTAGTCTGAACTGAGATATGCTGCAAATATAACACACACTGGATCTCAAAGACTCAGTTGCTATGGGCCGAATTGTGCCCACACCCACTATCCAAAATTCACATATGGAAGCCCTAACTGCAGTGTGATAAAACTTGGAGTAAGGAAGTAAATTAAGGTCCAATGAGGTCACAAGGGCAGGATCCCAATTGGATTAGTGTCTTTATAAGAAGAGACACAAGACTGGTCTCTCTGCCATGTGAACACACAGCCAAAACATGTCCATCCATAAGCCAGGAAGTTACTGACCCTGTAGGCACCTTGATTTGGGAGTTCCAGCCTTGAGAACAATGCGAGAATAATTCTCACCTAGTCTATGACATTTCATTTTGGTAGGTCTAGAAAACTAATACATAATATCAAAAAATAGAACGTATCTTGGTGTGCTCCCACCTAATGGGCACAATGTTGGGTGCAGGACACAGCTACAAGGGGGACTCTACCTAACAAATTCAAACATTGTGACCTGGTTTTTTGTACCCTCACAGTAACCTGAAACAAACAAACAAAATAACATCTAGTTAACAGTTTTATGTTGATTACATGCTGAAATAATATTTTGGATTATGGGGGTTGAATAAAATATATTGTTAAAATTAATTTTACTTATTGCATTTTGGTTTTTGAAAAAGTGGCTACTAGAAGGCTGGGCACAGTGGCTCACACCTGTAATCCTGTAATTGGGAGGCTGAGGCAGGAGGAGCACTTGAGCCCAGGACTTTGAGGTTCCAGGGAGCTATGATGACGCTGCTGCACTCTAGCCTGGGCAACAGGAAGAGATCTAGTCTCAGAAAAGAAAGTGGCTATTAGAAAATTTAAAATTGTACGTGCATATCTAGCTTGCATTACATTTCTATGTACACTGACGACCCAGACCCTTGGGTTATTATTAAATTGCCCCATTAGTTACTATTCAGTCCCTGTTCATAAGGAATCTCTGAACTTCTCTTTGCTTTATGTAATTTTCTATTCATTTTTCCTTTAATAGCCAGAATATTAAAATAAAACAAAATGAAATGAAACAAATACAGAAAAATCAAAACAACATACCCAACACAAATCCCACTATATTTCTTGGTGTATATATATGTGCATATATGTGTGTGTATATATTTGTATTTAAGACACTTTTCCTGATTTCTTTCCTGCTTTATTTCTTGCACAGTGAAACCAATATTGGAATAAACTTTGAACATTCATGGTATAAAATGACAGTCCTCTGAGGAAAAGCAATCTGAAGGACTTAAGTTGGGGAAGTTTCTTTACTCCCAGCCTTGAATCTTTAGTGGTGGCTGGGATGGCTGATCAAATAAGGCAGAGGGTCTCCTGTTCTCTTTTCTGTGGGCTAGGGCTCAGCTCAGCTATGGGGAGGGTCACCTGTTGGGGCATCCCTGGCTGGGAGTAAGGAAAGTTGAGCTGCAACACTAAATGGGCTTCTGAATAGGTCCAGAAAATTGGGGATTTGAAGTTCATATCACCTGTCATAAGGGAAATATCTTGCCAACAGCCAAGCAGTGTGCAAAAAGTCTTGGTTTAATCTATATGCTTTGGGCAAGTCTCCATTTGGAAAGGAGTTTCTGGTAGCAAATTTTACAAACAGAATTCACAGTCTTCACAAGTAGAGGAATAGCTGTTTGTCCTGAAATATGCTTTCCTTAACACAGATCTTGCTTTTTCTTACATTTTTATCATTGGCAACAAATATTGTTGGGTGTGTTTGCCTTAACCTGACAGACTCATTAGTTGATTAAAAAAAAATCTACTGAGTAACCAAATCTGAAGAGCCATAGTTAGGCTGTCAGTCGTTCTCCCAAGTAACAATTGTGTTGAATGAAAACAGTGATGGATTCAGCTTGCCACTCAAATAAATGTTCATGCAAGGCAAACCAACATGTTTTGATATGCAGTCAAAGTAGTTTATTTGTGACTCCCATTTCATCAAACAGAATAGAGTATGTAAAAAATGTGTACTTCAAGTGTTCAGGTAAGATCATCTTTACTGCTTCATTGAGGTCATTAGTAAAAGTGCCCCTGTGGCTGGTATGAAGAACACGATGACATCCAGTTCAGTTTGGTGCCGAGGGGTCACAGGTGTACCCATCAGTGCAAATGTCAACATAGTGAAAAAGGCAAATAACATTTTTATTTTATTAAAAAATAGTCTTAAACTTTAACATATCTAAAAGGGACTCAGGGACTCCCTGGAGTGTAGATAACACTTTGAGAAGAATCCTATTTAGACCAGTCATTGGTGGAAATGCTGAAGTAGACTGCCAGCCACTTGACTGGAAATGTTGTCTCGGACGCATCTCCCTCGGAAGACTTGAATCAGCAATTGCTCTGTTGTCGTTCATGTTTATGGTTTTAGTGCTATGTGGTGGTTCCCACAGTTTCCCAAGGCTACGTGGGCTGTACTGTGGAATTATGACTGACCTCTTCTCCGTAGTTAACATTGGAAGAACAGGGATCATTTTTTAGAATCCCGGGCTGAAAGTTCTTCTACTTGTGAGAAATCTAATAGGTCCTGCAGCTTCAATTTCTGAATTTGCTTGGGTGACTTAGGACAGCTGCAGTTACCTTGGGGCTGCTCATGGACTCCCTTGTTATTCCACATTTTTTTTCTCTCTATACATATACATGTGTTTATTTGGTTTCCACTTTTTGCCTTCACAAAATTAAAGAGGCTTAAAATTTAATAAAAATAACAATGTTTAAGATAAGGAGTAGAAACAAAAACCTTGTAAAGAATGAATGAAGATGAATATATTCAGAAAAAAAATCAGATGATTGCTGCAATGAAGTATTTAGCAATAATAATAAAGGGTTGAAGCAGGGGGTTTAACGTGACCCAGCTGCCTCATGGGGTTGGGGTGTGGGCTCTGTAGAGACCTGAGAAGAAGCAGCCAGGGCCATATTCTCCATCCATATCTGATGCCAAGAGAACATTTTTCTCCCAATTTTTAAAATTAAAGGTACTAATTAATGACAGATTGCTTTAAACATTGTTTGACAGCACACTAGAAAGTATCCGATAAAAAAGGAGTAAATAGGCAAAAATGGAAAACTATTTTAATACATCTTTCTGTATTATACATTGAACTTGTACTTTGCCCTACATGTACACAGCACAAAGTAATAAAGGGAAGTATCTAGGATTCAGTCCCAGCTAATGTGTACGTATAATTATCCCTATTTATAAATTTCAGTGACTCTTTCATTATGCTGTTATAAGCTGTGTTTTCTTGGCGTGAGAATAATTTCACACTTTTTATTAAGTCTTCTTAGGTCAGATTTCTGCTTGTACTGCCACCAGGGATACAGATGTTTCTGTGTCTTAAGATAAATTCTATAGGTGTCCTTAAAATAATTTTTATTCTAGTATGTCCTTAAGGAGATTGACTTTAACTTTATTTTTTCTTCCTTTCTTTCTTTCATTTTTTGAGACAGGGTCTCTGTTGCCAGGGCTACTATGCAGTAGCATCAACATAGTTCCCTGCCACCACACATGCCTGGGCTCAAGCAAGCAATTCTCCTGCCTCAGCCTCTTTAGTAGCTGGGACTACAGCTGCCTGGCACTGTGCCGTGAATTTAACTCTAGATTTAAAATAAGAAAATAAGCATAATGGTAACAGAGATACACCACGAGTAGGAAGATTATGTAATTCCAGAAATTGGACCGAATTGAAAATTTTACCTTCTAGAGATCGTCCTCATCCTTTCTATTTATTTTCACCACCATAATAAGAAGCACCTAATCTTTTTGCCTTATTGCAGATTATATATCTTCTGAATTTCGTGCCATACGTAATTTTATTTTTGTTCACACTCCAATTTCCCAGGTAGATATTTCTAGGTGTCATTAGACAATATTATTTTTATTTATCCAATTAGAAACCCCAGAAAAGTAGGTAGGTATTATGGAGGCAGTTGTTAACATATGCTTTCTGTTTTGTTTTTTTTTTTCTTTTATTTGTATACTCTCAAATCCAGATTTGCCATGTGCAAACGAAGTAATACCCACATAAATGGAGAATTTGTATGCCATGCTGGTCCTAGATCATTTTGAAAGTATCACATTTGCACCCAAAACAGCACTCTTAAAGGGCCTGATCCTTTGTGTCCAACGTAGCCAATGGGGTTTAGCCCTATCTAATTTCCTACCTGAGTAGGAAAGAGGAACTCCATGTATGTAGGTGTTTGATTCATGCTCGTAGAGTCCATCTTCAAATGGCCAGAATTCTTCTCCCAATCTTCCCCCCAATCTATTCACTGGACTGTTTAACTAGAATTCCTTTCAAGGCAGCATTAATATTATCCTTATCCGGATGAATTTATGAGACGTAGCTCAATGTAATGTTTTAGATTAACAACAAGGAACTTCTTTTAAAGTTAAATTACTTGTCCAGACAATAGAACAGGAAACTAATTATTCCAGTTTTGCAAAAGAATAGCTTCATGATGTAGGTAAGCTACTGACTATGGTAATTGTTTTATTACCTATAAACTGAGTGATTTATTATTCCAGACAAATTTTCCATCTCCTATATTCAGAGATGTTGTGGAACAAAACTGTGTCTACTTTCTCTATCACCATTAGGCTGTCTTTGGCATTGAGTGGTATAATTTTTGCTTAATACTGAAATAATCAGCAAATTTAGACAAGTGAATTTTGTGGTTTAGATCAGTGATTTGATAGATATAAATGGTTATTTGACTGAATTGTTTGGTCAGTGTGGCCAATAATATGATTTTAGTAATTTCAGAGAAAACAGTCATAGTATTTCTCAGGAGGCTGATTCAATGCCCTCAATCCCTTGAGGGAGCTGTCGATGTATGTGACATTTCTCACATATTGGAGCTTTTAGTTCAGTGAAGTGAGGCTGATGAACTGACTTTCTGAGTGGACAACTAGGGAAGGGGACACCATGAAAGATGGCTTACTATCTTCCCACTGGACCTTATGGCAAACCAGAGAGAAAATGAGCTTTGATAACTCACTAGAAATGAATCTGGTAGGCAAGAAGATGGGTCCCTAAATGGCTTTGGCCAACCTGGTTCCTCCCTCTCCTGTTTGTAGTTCTCAGGATAACTATAGATTGTGCTAAGCATGTAGTATCTTGAGATAAGGAGAAACTGTCTGGAATAGCAGACAGTCCTTCTTAGAATAGGATGCCCTGCAACACTTTAGCTCAGTGACCCAAGATTGCCTGGTGTATAAAACCCGGAGAGGTTTCATCTTCCCCAGGAAGCTTTCCTGAGCCTTGGGGAACTGACTCACCATGGATTCTAGACGTCTGTTGATTCATGTTGCCTGTCTATGACTAAGAAAGTTGCTTTGCATGACTTGGGTGACTGCTCAGTGGACTCATACCCTGAGAGTTGGGTTTGTGCAAAATCTGTGTAGGCTGGGTTTATGTGAAACCCCCTCTTAGGTCAAAAAAAATGAAAGTGTATAATGATGTCCATGATACTGAGGAAGGAGATTTTTTTCTTTTTTTCTACTTTCTGGGGGAATCTGTTAGCTTACATTATAGTAGTTTAACAGAAAGATTGAATCTATTGACTTAAATGGTGCTTAAGGGCTTGGATAGGAGGTTAAATTCATCCATGCTTTTCTGTTTCCAAATGGATAACAGATGATTGTCTAGAGGCAGTGATTTCCTTTATGTGAAAACTCATAGCTTGGATTGGAAGGAGGAGACATTAGAGGCAAAGAGAGTAGTTGAAAGGTTGTTATGATTTCAAAACTCATGTGTAGAATATTAGAATCCAAAGACTCTGGGACAAAAAAAATTATTTAATCTTAAAGCAATGTGTAATATGTTAGTTTGTGAGTACATTGGGCAAATGCAATATAATGTTCTTGGGTGAGTGTTGTTATTAAAATGATCAGAACAAAACTGTACCTATTTTCATCAGACTCCTGTAACTCCATTCTGTTGACATTTTTCATTCATCATGTTTTTTCTCTCTGTGTCAGGCACTGCCCTAAAATCACAGAGTTTGGTTAGGAAGGTGGATATGTGAATAAATGCTTGCATTACGGCATGTCACAACACACTCAAACATGGAAGGGATTATGTGGAGGCATAGTGCACAGCATGGACTGCTTGGGGACCTGTGGAGACCTTCACAGAAAAGGTGCTTTTTTTAGATCAGTCTAGAAAAGTAGATTGGGCCAGAGATAATCTTCTATGTATCCATGAGCAGCCATGGGAAAAGGGAAAATAACCTACTTAGGTATGAGTTGCTACTGTTTTTGTTTGTAGAGGAATTACAGGCCGAAGGCTCTTAACAGTAATTTGGGCAGGGGAAAAAGAAGTGTAAGGTTTGAAGCCCTGACAGTCAGTGGCAGAGCTGACTCCAGAGCTTTGGGTGAAGATGGAAACTTCAGTTTTCCCATGGGTTAAAGGAGGGGGCATCATAATAGTGTCCATCCTTGTTCTGAGCACTTCTGAGAGTCAGGATGGATTCTCCACCCAGCTTTAGTTTGGATGGGACACACACAAGAGAGTAGGGAAAGACTATGACACAGTGAGGTTTTCTGGAGAGAGCAGGGCATGCTTCTACAGCAGGTCTGAGTGGCTGGAGTGAACAGGGAGAAGAAACTATCTAGGAGGTTTTAGTGTGCTGAGGGAGTGGGGCTGGGTAAGTGCTTCTCCACGTAGACAGGAGCTTGTGTGGTTTGAATCTCCCATAGGTACCCAAGGAGGAGTCATCCAGCCTTTCTTATCAACTTGTTCAAATGTGGAGGTGGAGGAGAAGAGGGAGAGGTGAAGCTTAAAAGCTGGCAGGATCAAATATCAAAAAAATAGAGTCAGATTCTTAGAAGTCTTAATTTGAAAGACAAATTAAAAATAATTTATATTTCAAAATTATTAGGGGTTACAATAGTTCTTGTTACATGGATGACTTGAATAAGGCTAAAGTTACAGCTTTTAGTGTGCCTATCACCAGAATAGTGTATATTGTATCTGATAGGTAAGTTTTTATTCCTGCCATCTCCTTCTCCCCGATTCTTGGTTTCCAGTGTTCTTTATACCACTTTATGATCATCTGTACCCATCATTCAACTCCTACTTATCAGTAAGAACACATGATGTTTGTTTTTCCATTCCTGAGATATGTAACTTAGGATCATGTTTTCCAGTTTCATCCAAGTTGCTGCAAATGACATTATTTCATTCATTTTCCTGGCTGTGTAGTACTTCATAGTTTATGTAGGTGACATATATACATACATACATATTTCCTTTACCCACCTATCAATAAATGGGCACTTAGGTTGGTTCCATATCTTTGTAATTGTACAACATGTTTTTTGAAGACCGAATGAAATAATTCAGGGGAAGTGCTTAATACAACATAGTTCGACTAGAGCAAATGCTCAGTGAAGTGTCAGTCAGGGTGATGCACTAATTACAGTAATGACAAGCCCACCATTAACAGAGTGGCTACATGGATGATGAAGGTGAGAATTTATAATGAAAAATTTTATAATTTCTTTGCTTGGTGCCTCAAACCTAATTCTGACTGTGCTTTGGAGCAGCTCTCTAGTTTTCTAATTATTTTAAGCAATTGACATTAAAGACGAATTAATGAATAAAAATTAATTGAATACCTACTCCATGTAAGGTGCTATGCTAATCTTGTTGGAGGAGTTGGATGAAGCCTTGTCATGTAAGCATCTTGTATCTACCAAGATTTGGTTGCAGTTAGATCGTGAAGAACATTATATGGCATTCTCAGAGCTACTTGGGAGGGAAGTATAGATTTCCTTTAGCTTCTTGATAATTGTCAATTCTATTTGTCTTTTGGTAGTGGCGATTGTGTTTTTCACACAACAGTGGATGGTTGTATCCTCTGGGGAGTTTTTCAACAAAGTGGGCTTAACATTGGGCTATTCTATAATATCCTATTTTTTTAAATATAAGGTGTTTGTTATCCATTGCAAGAGGCACTGTCCTTCTATGTATCACTAAGAGAAAAATGTTGCTAATCAATTATTAGGACAATATTGATTATAAGATGCATTCTGATTTCGGAAATAATAAATGTGAAAAATTGGCAGTCATGGAATTGATGAATTTTGTAGTTCTGTAGACTTTGGTTTCCTATGTAACCTAATTCAATGAAAAAAATGTATATTAAGTGACTGTTATGTACAAATACTGTGATGTGCACAGTGGAAGATGCGGGGATTTCTTCCCTCTACTCTGGTAGTGTTAACTTTCCTCTTCCTCCTGCCAAAAAATATGGGAGAAATGAGATCACATTAAAATAAAATTATAAACAAAGTACTTTGTAGGATTTGAGATTTAACTACTTCTTGCTTGAAGTTCATGGAAATGTGATATTTGAGCTGAATTTTAGGTGACAGTGAATGGGAAGGCCCTACAGACTGGAAGCATTAACAGGAAGCGTAGTAGGAAAACGCTGTGATGAGCAGCTGTGGTTGGATTTAGCATGAGTCATCGGGATAGTTGTAGATAAGAAAAGAAATATGGCCTTAGCTGCATTGTAGAGAACTTTAAATAAAATGCTAAAAAGTTTTTACTGACTGTGGACAAAGAAGAATTTGTAAGCAAGAAAATTACGTGAGCAAGCTTCCGTTGACTCAAGTAGTGGAGTGTTGTGTGGCTTGGAGATGAGAGACTGAGACTCAGACCAGAGACTAAGAGAACAGAATGGAAGGTTCTGAAAATGGTGAGGCAGGAGGTGATGGAGTCTGGATTCAGGCTGCCATCCCAGTGAAGAAGGAGAGGTGATGTTGCTAGAGATGTGGTTGAGATAGAATGAACAGAGTTTAGCAATTGTTCAGGTGGGAAAGAGGAGTCAAGAGAATATTGGATTTTTGATCTGGGTGACCGACAGGGTCACAGTAGGATTAATGGTAATGGAGAAGGGAGGACCAGGAGAAGGATTTGGGCAGTAAATGGATGGGCAAATAGAACAATGGTTTTGGCTTTGGAAATCAGTTTGTGATATTAGTAGAACATTCAACAGGGCACTGGAATAGGCAGAGAGAGTGGGCCAGGAAAAATGAATCTGGCGTAGAGTTGAATGAACACTGTTGGGTTTTGGGGGATAGGCGTGTCACTGAGGACACACTGTGTCACTGTATAGGGTTCACTGTTGAATCAAAGACAAATAAGTAAGCCAATAATTAGAATTCAATGCTGCAAGTGATATACTACCACACCTATAGGGAATGACTATAGTAACACAAGAGAGAATACAGTTAATAGACATGCCCATCTTTAGCGGGGTATTAAAAGATGAACAGGCCCAGTGTGGTGGCTCACGCCTGTAATCCTAGCATTCTGGGAGGCAAAGGTGAGAGGATCTCTTGGACTCAGGAGTTCGAGACCAGACTGAACAGGAGCAAGACCCTGTCTCTACTAACATAGAAAAATTAGCCAGGTGTTGCAGTGGGTGCCTCTAGTCCCAGGTAATTGAGAGGCTAAGACAGGAAGATCACCTAGGCCCAGGAGTCTGAAGTTTCTGTGAGCCAAGGTGATGTCATGATACTCTCATCTGGGGCAACAGAGTGAGACTCTGCCTCAAAACAGGAAAAAAAAAAAAAGATTGAGCAGATGTCTGTTAGCTTCCTAGGGAAGGAAGACCATTGTATAGAGGAAAAAGCAAAACAAAAGGCATAAAGTCTGCTCTGGGCTTGGAAAGTGGCTGTGGGTTAGTTTGCTGAGAGATGGGGGGAATGGAAGAGAGGTGGGAAATGGGCGCTGCAGAATACTCCACACTCCCCCACAGTGGTGGGAACAGAGAGGAAGAATGAAAAGGAAAAGTGACCAAACCTGGAGTGTCTCAAAAGATACACTCTGTGACAACTCCACTGCTCAGAGATGGAGGCGTGGTCCACACACATGGACTCCTCTCTTCAGCTCACTGTGCCTCCTTTCCTTCCTCTGTAAAGGGAGGGTCTCAAACTAGATGATTCTGAAGCTCCTTTTCATTCTGAGGCTCCGTCTACCTCCCCAACTTTGGGAAGCTTTATTTTCTTTTTGGGTCCCACTGAATAATTTAGTGTTCTATTATAGTAATTAAGTCTAATTGGAAGACTGGGACCTGGAGGAGTAATCTGCATCCTCTCAGGGCACAGTTCATGACCTGGGAGCACAGCCTCATTGGACCCCCCAGGGGTTTCTGCCTAATGGTCATTGACTTCTTGGAGTGGAAAGGACATTCAAATACGGTACATCTTCCATAGTTGACCACCTCTCTACATTGACCACCTCTTTAGGTTGACCTAATTTTCACAGACTAGACATGCACCTCATGTACTCAATGGAAGTTCCCAATGGAAGTCACCTTTCGTATGTTGACTGGTTTATTAAGAGTCTCTCTGGTAATTAATTTACAGAGGTTCTACTGTATTTATAAAGGTTATTTTGGAAAATATTTTAAATCAATTGAACTGCAAAACATGCATTTAACATTTATAGTGTTTGGAATGGAAAAGATACTTTTAATCATTCTTATCCTTCCTGGTGTTTAATCAGCTCTTTTTATCCCTTGGAGAGCTTCTTCCCAACAGCAACAAATAGCAAGAAGTTGCTCTTCATTCATTGTGATTTAGGTGAAGGTTCAATTGGAGTACATGTTTTCAGATCCCAGTAATCTTAAATAAATAATCCAAGCCCACAGCATTAATAAAAGCAGTAATTCTGTCAAGTGTCCTTGCTAACTTCCTAAACTTCTGAGGGGCCAGAGCTGGTGATTTATGAACACTGCCAGTATCTGAGCTGTGGTGTTTTTTAGAGGATTCATTGGGAGGCATACTTGTAAGGGTAATTACCATGTGTCAGAAAACTGCCTTAGCTCCCTTGACACTGTGTGCTCCATTTTATTTCAGAGGTCAGATGGCAGGAGAATTACATGTGGAAGGGTACCCTTTCAATGTTTATAAGTAGAAAATAAATGTTGCAATATGCTAGGCTTAATTTTGATGTTAAGTGGTAGTCAATTAACTCTGTGTATATCTTGCTGCCACAGGTCGTTTGAGTTTCACAGACGTTGACTACAGTCCTACTATACTCCAGTGGAAAAGGGATGTGTGCGTCTACTTTCTGCACAGCATTGTATCTTGCTGAATCATTATACCAAGGGTCTGTGGAAGCTTGCCCAGCCTGGGAGAGGGAGCAAGGCATGTGGAGGGCAGGGACAGCTTTCCAGAAGGGGACTTGCCAGAGCTGGGTCTTAAGTGATCAGTGATGGTCACTT
>NW_003852421.1:6958375-6971037 GCF_000181295.1 Otolemur garnettii | reverse complement strand
TCTTGCTGTGAACATGGACTCTGGAAAGCTCTATGAGTATCAGTGCTTTATCTCCCCAAATCAAACTTCTGAGCATGATCAGGCTTTCTCACTAACTCCCAGCTCCCACTCCAGTGCTGGAATTGGATCTTGCTTCACACCCCTTGCTGAGGAAAGTAGGTTGTTTCTCTCCAGACTGGTCCCAGGTCCTAATGTCCATCTCATCAGCTGAGATGGGTCTTCCTGCTCCATGATCCAGACACTCAACTGATGTTAACAAAATCCCACTGTAGGCCTCCCAGCCTCCAATAATCAGATAGATTCCTTATAGAAGGAGCCACCCCAATTCATGCTAAATCTTTTGAACTTGCTGTTTTAGAGCACAGCTTTTTATTTCCTCTTCTCTCCTGACGATTTTCCTTGTTTTTCTTTGCAGCGGTCCTCCTCTTTCAGCTCTTAGCCTCCTGCTGTCTGTCAGCTGAGGGTGAGCTGGTTAGTACACCAGATATCTTAGTCATTTCAGGTTGGTATAACAGACTACCATAGATTGGGTGCCGTAGATTTATATATTTAAAGGTTTTGGAAAGTCTTATGATCTAGAAACTTGTTTAATTTGGGTTGAGCATTTCCAAAACAAAATAAAACAAACTGAAAACATTTCTATGGGCACATAATGCTTTTTTTTCCAGTAACATCTATTTAAAATCCCAAATGAAGCTAATGTTTAATGGAATGTACTTAGGGAATATAGTTCAAAGCCATTAAAATTCCTTTCTAGTACCGCTGACCAAAGGTGCTAACCTTCCAAGTGTGGCATTCCTGAGGTGCTGGAGATGTTGTCTCAAACAGAGTTTTAGCAAACTCACTGCAGGGTTTGTTGGGGTGGTGTCTGCAGAAATGAGAAAGGGATGTCAGATCTTGTTTTCATTTGCCCAGCATTCGCTTTCCCTTTTATTAACAGAAAATTAAACTTATAAGGCTGAATTATATCTCCCCAAAACCTTAGAATCTGTATTTGGAGGTGGGGACTTGAAAGAGGTAAAGTTAAAATGAGGTCATGAGGGTGGGACAACCTAATTGGTATGATTGGTGTCTTTGTAAGAGGAGACTAAGACTCAGGCCACAGAGAGAAGACGGCCATCTGCAAGCCAAGGAGAGAGGCCTCAGGAGAAATCAATCCTAACAAGACTTTGAGCTCAGACTTCTCACCTCTGGAACTATGAGAAAATAAATTTCTGTTGTTTGCACACACCCCCCGCCCCCAGTCTGTGGTACTTTGTTACGGTAACTCTGACAAACAGATACCTAGGGTTAAAGTGAGGCTGACCTCGTTGCTTGGGTCCATAGGTTGATATGTGACACTGAGCCCGTTAATGAGAACAAGATATGACATTGGCCACTGTGATTGGCTTTGAGTGGTCACATAACCCAAACTAGGCCAGTGAGATCCAGCCCCTATTTTCCTGTATTGCTGAAAAGAGGCACCCTCTTCCTACTGGTGGTGTAACATTGGCAGAGAACAGCTGGAAGCCATCTTGACCACCATTTAGGGAGAAAACCTGCTGGAGGGCAGAGCCCCAGAAGGGAAGGGCCAGCGGGGAGTAATGGAGGCTCCTGGTAATACCATCTCAGTGCCTAAATCTAGTCATGCCTGAGGTTTTCAAACCCCAGGACTCTTCAGTTATATAAGCCCAAAGCCAAAACATTTCATTCCCTCCACCCTCACCTTTTCTTTTTTTTTTTTTTTTTGGCCTAAAATAGTTTGAGTTGTAAAAGAATCCTGAACCATACAAAAAGATGACTCAGTAGCCTTTGTGAAAATGTCCACTAGGTTGGATTTTCACCATTGTACTTTTCCTTTTCCTTTTTCTTTTTTTGTTTGAGACAGAGTCTCAAGCTTTCACCCTGGGTAGAGTGCTGTGGTGTCATAACTCACAGCAACTTCAAACTCTTGGGCTTAAGAGATTCTCTTGCCTAAGTCTCCCAAGTAGCTGGGACTACAGGCACCTGCCACAATGCCCAGCTATTTATTTCATTGTTGCAGTTGTCATTGTTGTTTAGCAGGCCTGGGCCAGGTTCAAACCCGCCATCCCTGTTGTATGTGGCCAGCAACCTACCCACTGAGCTAGGGGTGCTGCCATGTACTTTTCCTTTTCAAATGTCTCTTTAGCCTGCTCCTCTTGAACATAACCGCAGATACGATACTCTTTTGTTCCATAAAGTGTATGAGATTTTTACCAGAGGAAACCCTCAATGGATTTAGTTTTGACCCATTGGCTATGATCAATGCTTCTGTGTCTGTATTGATCTGGGCTAGTCTGAAATGAGACCGTCAACTGTCATTTGCAAGTCAGTAGGTTGGTTACTTCACTCACTGCCTCACATTTATAGCAAATGTTTTGAAAATACTATGATGTCATGATTAATAAATTGAGTCATTATTCATAAAAATCTTTTATAAACAATTCTGTAATTACATGTAGACTTTTGGATAAACAATCTTTTAGAAATATATTCTAGGGTTCACGATGCCTTAAGGGATATTTGAATGTAGGCCAAGACACCCAAAGACACAAAGCTTCAGGGCATTAGAAGGGTTCTCTAGAATGTGATTCCTGGATTGTGGCAGTGAGGAAAGTGTGTCAGAGTCCAAGGCTCTGATGCTGGAGTCCCACCATGGTCCAGCCCCCTTTCTGTCTACACTGGCACCTTGGCCTGCCAGGGCATGCAGCTGCTTCCTGCTGGCACATGTGGTGGACCAATTGCAGAGGACACATTTGAAAAATCTAAGAGAATGGAAATTCATGCAAAAAAAAATCTTTTCTCTTTAAATGTCATCATTTAGTGAACCTGGGCCAAAACCCTTGTCACAACAAGCTTCCTTTTGAAATAGATGGTGTTTACTCTCCTCTTATCGGTCTGGCAACCTGGCAAGCGCCTTGTGTTGGTGAGGTGTCCTGGCACTTCCCGGTGGCACCTGGCCAGAGCTCGGAAGCGGTGAGCTGCACACGTGCACCACTGACTGCTGTGCATGGGCCACAGAGAAAGGTGGGGGTCCTCTGTGCCATCTTCCCTGACTTCCCCAGCCACATCCTCAATGAAAACTCAGACTGGCTGGGGATGGTTGTGCTTTTTTCTTAAAAGATCCTAAAAGATCTTCTCCTTGGATTTTTATATTCTCCATGATTTTGTAACCTTGGTGATAATTTGGCAGTAGGAGATGCATGACTTAGATTTCCTGTCTCCTCAGTATTGAGAAAGAGTATATCAGAATTCACGCGTGTGGTGAACAAGGTTCCAGATGTAATTCTGGAACATTATTTAATAAGTGCAGATTTTAGTCTAATATGAAATATACTCTATAGAGAAAAAAATTTAAAGCTCATAATTGACTTTCTTCCCACATCATATTATTTTCAAAAATATGAAACGGGTCAGAAGTGGTGACTCACGCCTGTAATTCTAGCACTCTGGGAAGAGGGAGGATCCCTTGAGTTTGGAAGTGTTAGGCCTGCCTGAGCAAGAGCGAGACCCCTGCCTCTGCTAAAATTAGAAAAATTATTCAGCCGTGGTGATGGCTGCCTGTAGTCCCAGCTACTCAGGAGGCTGAGGCAGGAGGATTAGTTGACCCCAGGACTTTGAGTTTGTGGTGAGCTACAGTGATGCCACTGTACTCTAGCCAGGGTGACAGAGTGAGACTCAATCTTTAAAAAAAAGAAAAAAAAAAAGGAAGGTAGAAAAAAAAAAGCACAAGTAAATATGTCTTAAAATTCTCTCCATAATAGGAGGCGACTCTCTAGAAAATAAAAAGGAAATAATCCTTGTACCTTCAAATTAACCTGAAATAAAAATAAATAAAAAATAAATAAATGAAATGCAAATTGAGGAACTGAAAAAATAAATAAACAGTAGCATACTAAAGGGAAGGCGTTAGGAACTGATCAAGGGATCTGCCCTCCTCCCAGAATGCTAGAATTGCAGGCGTTTGAGTCACTACTTCTGACTCCTATTTCGTATTTTTGAAAATAATATGGTGTGGGAAGAAAGCAAATGGTGAGCTTTAAATGATGAGTGTGTGCTTTCGGCTCCATTTGGGTTGCTTTCTGTGCTTTCCCCAGAGTAAGACAATGGCCACCAGGTGTTTTGTGGATCCGCCTGGTCAGTGGGGTGGTAGTGTCAGGGACTCACCCACCAAGGCTGCTGTCTGCCTGAACAGATGTGTGAAAACCCCCTTGGGAGGGGAGTGTCCGTTCCTAACTCCTTCCCTTTAGTACGCTAGTATTTATTTATTTTTTTCCAGTTCCTCCATTTGCATTTTGTTTACTTATTTATTTATTTTTATTTCAGGTTAATTTGAGGGTGCAAAGAAATAGCTTATGCTGTTTGCATTTTTTAGGTGAAGTCCCCCTTGTAATGGTGGCATGCCACTGTTTAACCAGCGAGGCTGCAGGTGGGATTGCTTCAACCCAAGGCCCAGCTCCATTGATTTTTAGCTGCGAGACTTAGGACAATAGATTTTGCTTTTGCTGCCTCCGTTTTCCCATCTGTAAGATGAAGCTCAAAAATAGTATCTACCTCCCAGGGCTGGAGCGAGGATTAAATCAGAAAGCCTGTCTAAAGAACATATTGTAGACTTGGCATAGAGGGCCCGTGGTAGGAACTTGGCCTTCTCACTATTATCATTATTATCCACCGTTCCTGGGACTCTGTAGGTAGATGATCCATGATTGATCTGCCGAGTTAATCAATTTTACTGAGCATTCATGCTATTTGTGTGTTTGCTTTCTCATAAGCTAAAGAGAAGTGTGAAAAATATCGTTTTCTTCTATTTAAGTCAGATCCACTCGTTCTCTGTGAACCGCGGACAGCGTAATGCTGAACAGTGCTATGGCACATTTCAAAAGCACAGTATGTCGGTGAGGGAGATAGAAGACAATTGTCAGTTTGGGAAAGGATTCATATACGTGCAAACGCAAAAGCTCTGAATAAAAAAAAAAAAAAGAAAGTTGAATGTTTTATAAAGACATGCCCAGGCCATGCATAGCTAGAAAAACTTACTTCATAAATTAGTTTTATAGAATTTTTTCAAAGTGCTAAAGCAATTTGGTGTCAGGATACTCTGATTCTAATAAAAATAAATTAATAAATGTAAACCTCTCAGGCACCCATATTCAAAGGCCGCTAGGCATTTTAATAGGAGATAAGTAAGAACCATTAATCATGGTTTCTATACGCTTTCTCACGTTACCCTAGGCAATTGTGGCCAGGCCAAGAAATGGTACTGTGAGGAGACTGCTGGTATTGGATAAGATAATGATTTTATCATTTCTGTACTACATTTTGTCTACACTTGCACTCTCTTACAAGTGAGTACGAAATTGTACCTGCTGACACGTTAATTTTTTCACCTTTTTGCCCTACCCTTAGGAAAAGGTAATAAAATCAGTGAAATTTGTATTTCCTTTCTACTTGCTTGGCGTACATTATTGGTCATCTAAAGAGAGAAATTGGGAGAAGCGCTCAGTCGTGCAGTGGCCTGGTTTAGGCATTGACTGTTTCTGTCTGTGAAGTTCAGAGCCACGAAGTTCCTTAGTAGAATCCTTAGCTTTTTTATGGTTAGAGACTTCTTGGAAAGTCTACTGAAAATGATGGCCCTCTCTCCCCGGAGTGGACATTGGGAGTATGGCAGGTCCACAGATTCCTTAATGATCTACAAAAGCCATTTCAGAACCTCTGTGGATGGTGTCTTACAGATGTCATGCCCACATGGCAAAGCAGAGATGACTCCATGGAGCATAATTCCAAACAGTTCAACTTTTGAACAAATTGGTATAAACCTCTCTTTAGCATCCACTGTTCTAAGTCATTTTTCCTGAAAACTTAGATACTTTCTTACATGAAGGTTACAAATCAGCTTGATTTGATTTGCTCCCTAGATTCAAAGACTGTTCAGCTTTAAAAGAGGGCACATTCCATTATCGGAAAAAGTAGTACAATTTCTTCCTTAAATGCTTTAACCACAGAGTCAACATCTGTACCAGCTCTGTTCTTCCTCAGTCTTGATGTGGTTCCCACTAACTGTTGTACGAGCTCCTCTACCCTCAATAACAAACTAAGCCTATTTTCTTTCTCTGAAATTGTCTCTTTCCAATGGAGTGCTGGAGAGTCCGTTTTCAGTTATGATCTGATGACTCCTATTCTACTATCTAATTGAATTAACTTGTTACAATAAGCCTCCTCTCTGAGTGAAAAATAACTGGATCTAACACATTTTCTAGCTTTATAAACATAACCAAAGGATTGAAACTTTTGGGGATCTACTTTCCTAATATGTCCAAGGATAGAATTGGACGTGACTCTTTAAGATTACTTGGAGATTGTATTTTTTTAGGTGCATATATATGTGTGTACACTTGAGTGTGTTATATATTGCCTAGATCTAGCATTTGCTAAGTTGCTTATGTGCTCTGAAAGAAACACAAATGCCCAAACATACCTTTTTCTTCCTAGCACATATTAAAGCACACAGAGCCATTTTTTTTTTTTTTTTTTTTGGTTTTGGCACCTGATTGAAACATCTAAAAATTATTCACTTGCAATAGCAAATCTGGAATGTTAAGTTTTAAACCATTTTTAAAATGATGATTTGTTCATATACATTAATTTCATTAATACATCAATTGCCACTTAACCGTAAGTTGCAATGCACGAGGAGTCACACTGTGATGCCAGTTAAGCGAGAACTTATGTTAGACCATTAGATTCACCAGGCAGGTGTCCTCAGCAGGTCACCACCAGCACCCCACCCTGCACATAGTAGCACAAGGTAGATGCTCAATGTGAGTTTGTTGAACAAAGGAAAGGTCTAATAACGATACAGGATGAGTGTAGAGTCCAACAATTGTCCCGTGGGGAAGTTACTAGGAATTGGAGTTCTCCTGTTAGGGAGTAGGAATGAAGGTGAGAAGAGGGAAGGCAAGCTCAGAAAAGAACGGGACTGTGTGGGGGGCGGGGGGTGATGACAAACCTGAAATTATTTTTGGAACTCTTGAAATCATTTGGAGCAGATCATGGAAAGATTTTACACACATTTTATTTTCCAATATGATATTTTATTTATGGCAATGTATACAATGCCTTCTATCACCCACTATTTTTTGATACCCATTTCTACCAAAGGAAATGGTTCTTTGAGTAAAGGGAGGCTGGCGTGGTTTTAAATCCCATTGGAACCTCAGGGATGTTATTGGAAGCCACTGAGTAAATTTACAAGCTGGACAAAAGTATGATCTTGTATGTCTGTAAGGCCCGCCCATTTTATCATCTCCCTTTGTCTTCAAATCTCATTTTCTGTGAAATTTATCAATATTAATCTGTTAATATTTCAGCAAAAATGATTGCAGTAGGTAAGAATGTATTTGGCTACAAGTACTAAGAGACCTGACTTCACCAAAGTAGATCATCGCTGGCATTAACTCGAAGGCATTTTGTATTTAGATGCTCAGGTTTCTTGCCTCTCTTCACCCTGTCCTCCTGTGTGTGTGTGAGTCCATCCTTACGGGTACAAGATGGTTGCTGTAGCTCCACTTATCATGTCTGCATCCAAGGTAAGAAGATTGTGTGTATGTGTATGTGTTTGGTGCTGGTGGTGGTAGAAGTATACACTATTTCTGTCTCCTTTCATCAGCAAATGCTGACATTTTCCGAGAGCATAATTTGTTGCCGTAAGGGTGTTGCTGTTAGGGTCTCACAGAAAAGCGATGTCGAGAAGAATAAGCACGCTCATTGAAATTGTGTTTTAAATAAAGGCGACCATCTGCTCTCTCAGGCAAAATGGGGAACTTCTTTACTTGTGGTTGGTTTATATAGGGAATCTTGTGCATGCGCACTATACAGCAATGACCTCATTAATATTCATTACAATCCCTCTGCACATGTGCATTGGACATCAATGACTTCATTCTACACATGCGCATCGGACATCAATGACTTCATTAATCCATTTAAACATCTTGTGACTACCCGCCTTGTAAGTAGCTTCTTCCTAGTAAGCATAACCCTTTCAACATAATCCGTTTGAACATCTTATGACTACCTACCTTGTAAGTAGCTCCTAACCTAGTAAGCATAACCCTTTCAACATAACCAGGTTTAACATAACTTAATGGAGAATATGTTGTTAGCCATTACTTCTTTGTTCTTATCTGATGAAGCCTGAGCCTATGGAGGAAAGAGACGATTTGAAAGTCTGTTCTACTGACCTTGCTATTTGGAGGCAGTTACTTTGATTCTTGAAATAAGGCATAGTTAAGAAACTTCTAGGGCATGCAGAAATTTGTGTGCAAACCTCCACTCTCATGTGGGCCTTAAGTCAGGGGGTTTTTCCGCCCGCAACTGACCAGGCTGACCTTAGGTCGGGGGGTTTTAGGCCCGCAACCAACCTGGCCATATGGGATTCTGCCCCCATTTCTCACAAGTATGCCTGCACAAAGTCTTTTCACTGCTTTCTCTCAAACAGCTTTTTTGGCCAGAAGCATATAGGCCTTTCACCTATAATAAGTGAACTTTCTCACTGGGTGAGATGTTTTTACAAAGCTATCCTTAGATAGGAGAGGGTGAGAAAGTGAACATCTCACCTGGGGCTGGCGCATTGCTGCTCTAATAATGCTTGAATTCAGGTGACGAGGAAGAATCCAAGAATGGATGTAGACTGAGAAACCAGTAACATTTTCCCCAATAATGATACTAGAAAGATGATGAAAATCAGAAGAATGAAAGCAAAAACAATACATTTCTTTCTTATTTGGTGTTTAATGTGGTCTTATTTCCTATAATTACCTTGAGTAGGTGTTACTGCTTGCTTGCTTACCTCAGGAGGATACTTAGTGAATAATGATAGAAGTTATGTTTAATAGTTTAAATAACAATGAGTCAGCTACGTCTGATGTTGCAATTGCTCTCACACGTGAATTTTAAGTTTTACTTAAAACCATTAAGCATATGTAATGTGGAGCTCACTGATTTGCGCTTATATAGTTTTGGAATTAAATTCCCGTTCATTTGGTGAATGGATAGAATTGAGAATATGGCAATATTTTATATGTAAAAGTGTTTGGGGGGAAATAAAAAGGTTTGCCTACCGTCCATTAAGTCAGAGAAATGGAGACGAAAAGGCAGTGAGGGAAATAGAAATTGTTTAGATAGCACAGGCTGAGAAGGAGCATGGAATTTAGACTGGCAAGAACAATGACGGTAGCAAGAGAAATGATGATAGCAAGAGAAGAAAGAACAGAAATAAAAAATGAGTGTGGAAGTTGTGTTTTTTGAAAACTAAACTTTTTATTATGGTAAATTTCAAGCATGTTACAAGGTAGAAAGAATATGGCAATACACCTGCTCTTATCCATTCCCTGGTCCCAACAATGACCAATACATGGTTAATTTTGTTTCATTTACTCACACTCCTATCATATTGAAGTGTGCTCCAGACATCGTACTTTTTCATCAGTAAGTATCTAAATAGTTCTTTTAAAATAAAATGTCTTTAAATGTGTAGTCATCTTTGGAATCAGATAGAGCTGAGTTCAAATTCTAGCCAAGGGACCAATGGGGCCTTGGGCAAGTGCATCATCCACAGGATGGGTGTTTATTAAGCATCCCTGGGAACCCAGACACAAATAGATACACTAACTAATTCCAGATGGAGACAGACATTGTGAAGGAACTAAAGCAGGGCAATGGGACAGAGAATGACTGGAGGTCATTGACACTGGGTAGTTGGGGAGGAATAAGCCATTGACCACTATACTGGGATATCCTCCTCTGGGAAAAGGGGGTGATATGAACTGCCTGCCACAGCTCTTGAGAATCACTTCATATTTGGGAAAGTGCTTAGCTAAACCTGACAAATGGTTGGCTCCCAATAAGTGAAGGCCATGTCCAAGGTGATCTCCTTGATTCTGACCCGTTATCACATGGAAGGGCTGCGATGGTGGTGTCCTCTTCATTCTGACTCAAGGTGCATTTATGTACACTGGGGTGATGGTCACATTCAACCCAAGTCTGTTGACAACTCTGTTATCTCTAATTTTATGCCCCCACAAAGCACCTTATTCTTATTCTAGAACTCTGAGAATTTCTGGAATTACATCAGGAAAATAAAGTAATATTGGGCCTGTCTTCCATTCCTCCTTCCCCTCAACTCTGTGGGAAGTAGTTGCCTTATAAACTCACAGAATTTAAAGTACTCATTTTTATTAAAGTGAGTACGTGAGAAGACCTGCTTAAATCTTACCTTAAATTTACAAAAATATTTTAGAGATTGAGTTTTACCATTTCCAGTTTGGCAGACACTTAATTCTAATCCAAACAAAGTGGTGCTGGCAGCATATCAGAAAAACAGGAACTTTCAGGATTTGGGAATGGCTGCCTTTCTGGAGTTAATGATCTTTTTCATAATATTTTAGCAGATCAACTTTTATTTATATTAAAGGTAGGCTTTGATCCAAACTCCATGTAATGAAGCAACAAACAACAGGAAAAAAATAGAATTCAATACAGTCCTTCACTGTTTTTGGATTTGGCTCAGACCCATAGGCCCCTGTTTACACAAACACCGCCTGTGTACGGCTGAACCATCTGAAGCACACAGGCTCTCACTCTGAAGGGACGATTCAACGGTTCTAGCCATTCCTGAACTGGAACAGTAAGAAGACTAGGACCAGTGAGCTGCAGGATTCCTGTGTCATTTTCATGCATGGCTTTTTGCTCATCTCCATGGATTGGTAAGAATCACCCAGTCCCGGTACTGTTGGCTCAGCCTGGCACACATCACTTCCACTAAGGCGTTGCTGCCGACTGAACGCGCTTTTGTTTATTTCTCCTGAGCTTCCTAGACTGCCAGTCTCCACGGGGCTGTTTTGAACCTTTTAGAAAACTCCTCCACATTTCCCAGGTACCTGAATGAAAGAAAGCCTTTGCCTTCCTTCTTCGGTCCCCAAGAGCCTTCCATTATATTTCCAGAAGGTTCCCTCCTCCTGATGTACCTTTCAAAGGTAGAAAAGGGCTGACAGGCACCTCCTTCATCATCTCCATCCTCCTATCACCCAGATTTGCACCTCTGGACTTCTCTAAATCTGGATGCTTCCAGCTTTTTCTCTTTCCCTTCCCTTCTATCAACTTTTGATCCTACGGAGTCTCCCAAACATGGTGTGAGTATTTCTGCTTGAGTTTTCCTCACATTGAAATAAATTCTCCTTGTCCTCTCTGCACTTCTACATGCCTCCCAACTGTGTTAGGTGGCTTTTGCAGCCGTAACCGATGATCACAGATGTAGTGGCCTAAACCAACACAAATGTTTCACCTCAGTTCTACAGGTCAGATGTCCAAAGGGGGCTCACTGGACTCAAATCAAGATGTCCTTGAACCGTACTCCTTTCTAGAAGCTGTAGGGGAGAATTTATTTGCTGCTTCTTTTAGTTGTTCACAGAATTCAGTTCCTTGTGGTTGTGAGATGGAGGCCATCACTGAGGACCGTTACCAGCCTTTAGAGGCCACTGCATTTCTTTGCCTGTGGCTTCTGTCTGTCTTCACGACCAGTAATAGTTGGAGAGTCTTCTCATGTCCTTTACTCACCTTTAAGAACTCATGTGATTACCCTGGGTTTATCCCAGCAATCTAAGATGATCTCCCTGTTTTAAGGTCAGTTGATTGATAACCCCAGCCACATCTACAACCTTAATTCCACTTTGCTACGTCACACGCCACGTTCAGTTCCATGAATTAGGACGTGGACATCTTTGGAAAACTGTTATTCTGTCTACCACCACATCAACATTAAAAAATAACATGTATACATACCCATATGCATATTTATATATCTACTTTTTCTTGTTAAAATAATAGTAAATACATATTCCTTGTAAATATACATTAATAGAAGTAATAATTAATTAATTGAGACATGATAGCTAATAACTTTCTGAATGCATTTCTCGTGCATTTACATATTTTTCTACTTATAAAAACAGCTTCATTTTCTATCCACTCATTTATAAACCCTTTTCCTTTGATAATGTATTGAAAAGACTGTCCCGTGCTATAAGAAATTACATTATTTTTAGAGATGAGTAGTATTCACTTGTACAAAGTACCATACTTTGATGATCTAATCTCCTTTGTGGTTTCCAATTGCCACAATAAATTTATAACCCTTCTTTAAAGATCCCTATAAGTTCCATTTCCTCTGTTACTTTTCTCTACCTGTTACCTTCTATACCTTTAGTTTTTCACTTCTTTGTCTTTTCTTCTAGAGACAGGGTCTAATTCTGTCACCCAGGCTGGAATGGAGTGGCATGATCACAGCTCACCCTTTTTTCAGGGAAAACTTTATTTATTTAAATGTTAAGGTGCTAAGTAATTTTTAAATTGACTCAAAGAGTTCTTTATTTTATTATTTGATTTTCTGGGTTTGTGTGCCAAATCCCTCATGACTGATTCATTCATCTACCCAGTCATTCATTTATTCTTTGAATATTGTTCAAGGCATCCTCCTGAGCCTTAACCTGCAAGGCTGATATTTCCTGCATCCTCCCTCTCCCTCCTGCCTACACTAGTACATCTGACATCTACTAATAAATAGGTGCTACATAGCCGATGGCTTGTCTCCCTTCTGCACCTCCCTT
>NW_003852421.1:6957794-6958280 GCF_000181295.1 Otolemur garnettii | reverse complement strand
TGCAATGTCAGGGGCTCAGTTTAGAGACGTGAGATTTTAGCACATCTTTAATACTTATATGATCTGCAACAGAAGATTGCAAATGTTTTTTTCTCTATGAATTTCAAAGTCTCACTTGAGAACCCAAGAGTTGTCTGACATTTTTGACTGTCTGATAATAAATTTAATAAACTGTATCTGTGCCAAACAAAATAGTAGAAGTTAGAATGAATGCAAATGTGGAGAACATAGGTCTTCAGACTGAACATTTAGGTGTGAGAATTATTGACGGGGAAATTCTTGTAGTTAGCTTTTAGATGCATAATGAAAAACAAATATTCTCTGTTCTCCATGACAGGTGAAAAAAGTTACTTAAATTATTAAGAATGGCTGGGCATGGTGGCTCAGGTCTGTAATTCCAGCACCTTGGGATACCAAGATAGAAGGATCACTTGCATGCAAGAGTTGAGATCAGCCTGGGCAACAAGAAGATAGAGGGATCACTTG
>NW_003852421.1:6953306-6957669 GCF_000181295.1 Otolemur garnettii | reverse complement strand
AGACCCCATCTCTACAAAAAAGTTTCAAAAATTAGCTGGTTGTGGTAGTGCCCACCTGTAGTTCCAGCTACTCAGGAGGCTGAGGCAGGAGGATTGCTTGAGGGCAAGAATTTGAGGCTGCAGTGAGTTGTGATCCCAAAATTGTACTCTAGCCTAGATAAAAGAGGGAGACCGTCTCTTTAAAAAAAAAAAATTGTGAAAAGCTAAAATGACCATTCCATTTGTAGACTTGAGACCCCAAATTTTACCTTATGTTGTTTTTCCCTTTGGAATTTAAAACAATTAAGGTTTGACAGTTTATGGAGATGGCATATAAACTGATAAGGACGATGAGGATGATCATTTCAGCATTGCTGAGGAATACATTAAAGTCTGTCCTCTCCCTGTCTTTTCCTTTCTTCTCCTTCCCCTCTTTTCCTCCTTGTTATTATTTTGGTGGTGTGGTAGAGCATTCATGATGAGACGACTTCTTTTATTTATTTATTTTTTTGAAACATTGTCTCATTCTGTTACCCAGGCTTGAACGCTGTGTCTTTACCCTAGCTCACAGCAACCTCAAACTCCTAAGCTCAAGTGATCCCCCTGCCTCAGCCTCTCCAGTAGCTGGGACTGCAAGTGCCTGCCACAACACCTGGCTAACATTTTCTAGTTTTAGTAGAGACAGGTCTCGCTCTTACTCAGGCTGATCTGGAACTCTTGAGCTCAAGGGATCCTCTTGCCTCAGCCTCCCAGAGTGCTAGGATTATAGGCATGAGCCACTGTGCCCAGACGTGAGATGACATTTTATTTTTCTTTATTTTAGTTTTGTAAGGCTTAGTCTTTTTAATCTAGTTTGCTTCCTGATTAAGCGTAGTTAGTCAATGGTCATGTTTGAGTACTAACTGCTTGTAATTGAAAGAGAAAAGCTTACTAATTGGTGGCAATGTAGAGATTGGTGGCAAACTGTGATAGAGACTGTAAATTCTGAGCTAAGGGATTCAACAATAGTGGACTGAACTGTTCATGCTATTGTCATGGTGGTTTTTAAAATTTATTTCCATTTCATTTCATTTTATTTTGTCTTATTTTATTTTTTGAGGCACCAATAGCCTGACTGTAACTTTTTAACTATACTGATAATATTTGGAACGGCTGTGGCTATGTAGTCCATGAGCGAATAGAAATCTGTAGTCTCCGCAGGCTCTAAGGGCCTGGGAGAACAAGAGAACATGAGCGAACAAAACTGACCCAAATCTTCTAACCTTTTGTGAATGGGGGAGACAGACAACAACTGAAAATGAATAAAAAAGCAAATGGCCTAGAGTGTGATAGAGTATCTACTTAGAAGGTGACAACTAAGTAAAAGAAAGGTGGGGAATCTAGAGGGGATGAGAGGACAGTGGTTTGCAATTTTACCATGACCCAGGCAGGTCTCCTTGAAATTGTTGACATTTTAGCAAAGGCCTGAAGAAAGTAAGAGTTCTTCATAGGGATGGAGGGAGGGAGAAGAGGGCTCTAGGATGAGAAGCCAGCCAATGGAAAAGCCCAGGAGTTACCTGATCACTCAGGTGCTACCCGCCCTGGGCATCGGGGTGTCCACCTCTCTGATATCCATTTTGTACGCCCCACAGTGCAGCTTCTGGCTTTTTAACCTGTATTTTCAGTGATCAAAAACTCACCATCAATAAATCTATTCTAGTTTTTCTTTCAGTGGTATGGGAGTAGGAGAGGTAACTATTTGCATCCTTTTGAGCGAAATATCTATAAGAAAAATAGTCCTTTCTCTTGCTAATATTGGGCAACCCTTATCATTATTATTTTTTTACTTTATCTAGATATACCTGATATTAGAATTGGAGAAAATATATTATTATAAAGGGAAATTACAAACATATTTTACTTATAAATGAAGATGCAATATCCTAAACAACATATTGACAAGTTGAATTAAAAACTATTGTTCAAATAATGTACTTTGGTCAAAATTAAATTCAATTTATGTGAGAATTAGTCACTATTTTCTTTTCCTCTCCCCTACCCCCTCTGTCCTTCTCTCTCTGTCTGCTCTCCTCTTCCCCCACTGCCCACTATGTCATTAATTGTCATTAATTATCCTCATATCAAAGTTGAATACATAGGATTCGTGCTTCTCTATTCCTGTGATGCTTCATTAAGGATAATGTGTTCCACCTCCATCCAGGTTAATACAAATGCTGCAAAATCTCCATTTAAAAAAAATGGCTGAATAGTATTACATGGTCTACATATACTACAGCTTGCCAATCCCTTCCTGGGTTGAGGGGCATTTAGGCTGTTTCCACATTTTTGTGATTGTAAATTGAGCTGTGATAAACAGTCTAGTACAAGTGCCTTTGTAATAAGAGGTTTTTATTCCTTCTGGATAGATGCCCAGTAGTGGGATTGCAGGATGAAATGGGAAGTCTAGCTTGACTTCTTTGAGGTTTCTCCATACTTCCTTCCAAAAAGGTTGTATTAGTTTTCAGTCCCACCAGCTATATAAAAGTGATCCTTTCTCTCCAGTATCTGCAGTTTTGAGATTTTGTGATATGGGCCATTCTCGCTAGGGTTAGATGATATCTCAGTGTGGTTTTAATTTGCATTTCTCTAATAATTAGGCATGATGAGCATTTTTTCATATGTTTGCTAGCCATTCATCTGTCTTCTTTAGAGAAAGCTCTTCTGTTCATCTCTCCTCCCCATTGATGTACGGGGTTGTCGTTTTTTTCATGTGAATTAATTTAAGTTCTCTATAGATCTTAGTTATTAAGCTTTTGTTTGATTCAAAATATGCAAATATCCTTTTCCATTGGGTAGGTCGTCTATTTGCTTTGGTTGTTGTCTCCTTAGCTGTACAGAAGATTTTCAGTTTAATTAAGTCCCATTTGTATATTTTTGTTGTTGCAATTGCCATGGCAGTCTTCTTCATAAAGTCTTTCCCCAGGCCAATATCTTCCAGTGTTTTTCCTATGCTTTCTTTGAGGATTTTTATTGTTTCATGCCTTAAATTTATGTCCTTTATCCATCTAGAATCAGTTTTTGTGAGTGCAGAAAGGTGCAGGTCCAGTTTCAGTCTTTTACACATGGGTATCCAGTTCTCCCAGCACCATTTATTGAATAGGGAGTCTTCCCCTCAGTGTACATTCTTGTTTGGTTTATTGAAGATTGGATGGTTGTAAGTTGTTGGTTTCATCTCCTCGTTTTCTATTCAATTCCAAAAGTCTATGTCTCTATTTTTGTGCCAGGACCATGGTGTCTTGACCACTATGGCCTTGTAGTATAGCCTAAAATCTGGTATGGCCATGCTCTGGCTTTGTTTTTATTACTAAGAACTACCTTAGCTATATGGGGACTTTTCTGGTTCCATACAAAATGCAGACTCATTTTTTCCAAGTCTTGAAAATGGGATGTTGGTATTTTAACAAGGATGATGCTGAATCGGTAGATTGCTCTGGGAAGTATAGACATTTTAACAACATTGATTCTTCCCAGCTGTGAGCATGGTATGTTCTTCCATTTGTTAATATCCTCTGCTATTTCCTTTCTTAGGGTTTCATAATTTTCTTTATAGAGGTCCTTCACCTCCTTTGTTAGGTATATTCCTAGGTATTTCATTTTCTTTGGGGCTATGGTGAAGGGAGTTATGTCCTTAATTAGCCTCTCATCTTGGCTGTTATTGGCGTATACAAAGGCAACTGACTTGTGGACGTTGATTTTATATTCTGAGACCTTACTATATTTTTTGATGACTTTCAAGAGTTTTGTGGTTGAATCTTTGGTGTTCTCTAAGTATAAGATCATATCATCAGCAAAGAGGGAGGGTTTGACCTCCTCTTCTCCTATTTGGATGCCCTTTATTTCCTTGTCTTGCCTAGTTGTATTGGCTAGAACTTCCAGCACTCTGTTGAATAGTACCGGCAACAGAGGACAACCTTGTCTGGTTCCAGTTCTAAGTGGAAAAGCTTTCAGTTTAACTCCATTCAGTAATATTAGCTGTGGGTTTGTCATAGATAGCTTCAATCAGTTTAAGAAATGTGCCCCCTATACCTAAATTCTTCAGTGTTCTAATTAGAAAAGGATGCTGGATTTTATCAAATGCTTTTTCTGCATCTATTAAGAGGATCGTATGGGCTTTGTTTTTGCTTCTGTTGATATGGTGAATAACGTTTATGGACTTGCATATGTTAAACTAGCCTTGCATCCCTGGGATGAAAACTACTTGATCGTGACATATGACTTTTTTGATGATAAGCTGTAATCTATTGGCTAGGATTTTGTTAAGAATTTTTGCATCTATATTCATTAGGGAAATTGGTCTGAAGTTCTCCTTTTTCGTTGGGTCTTTTCCTGGTTTTGGTGTCAGGCT
>NW_003852421.1:6948033-6951535 GCF_000181295.1 Otolemur garnettii | reverse complement strand
TACTATTTTTGTGTCTCTAAGTGTCTTCATATTCATGTTTGCATTTTTATGTAAAAAGAGTAAAATTCAATTCATTTATAATTATCTAATTTCTGATTGTCATGGCTCATTCCTTCGGGAAAGCTAGTTATCAACCAAAACAAAAATACAGCTTATTGAAAGCACGGAAGCATTTATGTTTGAAGGTTAAGTTAAGGCAATGGCAGAATATTCCAAGACATTACTGTGTAGAGTAGAGAAAAAGAAAATGGACCAATATCTCTAACATTTTAAGAAAATGTTCATGCTTACTCCTAGTTTAATAGGTTAAATTAAATAGTAAGTTAACTCAACATACATGGGGTCTTGTGGTTCTTAAATATAGAAATGGTTCCATTGCTAATTTTCCCCAAGAAACTTCAGCAGTAGGTGCTGTAAAATGTATATTAAAAATAATACATCAAACAGGTCTAACCCTTAATAACTCCTCTCATTTGCTGGCAAATCCAAAGATCTTTAGACCCTATGGCTATACTGTTGGACATGTGCAAAAAACAAACAAGAAAAATACCCTCAACCTAATCTGAAAATGACCATCTATTTTTTACTTTTTCTTTTCCTTATGCAAACTTGGCCCCAAATACTTTTTTTTTGGTAGTTTTCAATATAAAAGGACATCATCATACCTTTATTTTAACATTCATTATTTCTTCCAGCGTCTCATAGGAAAGAATAATATATTAGTTTTTAAGGCCCAAACTCCGATGTGATGAAGATAGAAACTCCCTTGTATTTTCCAGGCTTACCTGTGGCCTTTAAAAAGAATTTAGATGTGCATCTGGAGTGTTTTGTTGGTATGCTACACACTTTCCATGAACAACACAACAGCTAAATAAACCTGCATGAATTTAACTCCTTTCAGCGCTCAGGCACTTATAAATAAATTATATCAGCTGTGTACCCACTTTGTCACTCTGAACCATGAGCTCACACAGCTCATCATGTAGCAGACATTTGCAAAAAGGGGTGTGAATTTAGAACAAGTTCCAGGAAAAGCAGATGACTTTCTTACCTCAAGGCATAAAATTATAGGCCCTTTGCCAGGGTTTTGGACACTTCATTCTTTACTAAGCTAACTTTCCCTCCCGCTTAACTCTGTCCTTTCCTCCCTCTCTCTGCCTCCTAGGGCCACTCAGGAAGAAAAAAGAACCATCCAGGTGAGCTGGTCATTCACTTGGAGGCTTTCGAATGGCAGAGCTGTCACCCGTGGGCCGTTTAGGCTGTAAACATTACTAAGCTACTTTACAGAAAGTTATGTAAGGACTTGCTAATGTTCCCTGAAGATTTCCCTGCCGTGCTGGCCATACAGGCGTTTTGAAAGAGGCAGGTTGGGACGTGTGTGGACGCTTCCCCCTTGCTATTTATGAGCTGAGCAGCTTGCGGTGAAAAGCTGTCATTTTTCTCCTGGGCGTGTAGAACCAGTTTCTCAGGCATGCCAGGCCACATAGCCCAGGCTTATCCCGAAGGAGGGGCTGGGAAGGGGGGTTACAGGGAAAGCCAGGGATGCATGTTTAAACCTTAGGTGGAGAGAAGGTGAGGATGACTATGAAAGAGGAAAAGCGATCTTAGAAAGTTCTCTCAGTTATCTGGGGTTACAGCTGGTGGAAGTCAATGGAGGTGGATAGCTACGGGGGAACTTAGGTATCTGGAGGAAGAGGATTTATTCACAGCTCACTGGCTGGACCAAGCTATTGGCAGAAGTGATTCCCTGCTTGACTCTCAACTCTGTAGAGACTAAATTTATCTAGAAAAATCTTGAAATTAATCAAATGGAAAAAAAATGCCTCCTATTCTGGAAAAGATTTGAATCATCCAAAAAGAATAAAAATGCCCTCTTCTATTTCAGGAAAGATCTGCATCAATGTCTAAAATAATGCCATCTGGATTTTTAAAGGGTGTATAGTACTATCCAGGGACTGATACCTGTGCTGTCATCATAGGGTAGGAAAAAATGTAAATAAAAGAGAAAAAAAATTGATAAATGGCTTCCTCACTAGCTTGCAAAGCACAGGCAGTCAGAGTTCTTTAGCAGGTCTGTTCCCACAAATGCAAATGCTGAGACAACTTTTCATAATGCTGTATAAAGCCAAACTCAGCTAGGCATTGATCATGGACCGGACTTGCAAATGACTGCACTTGCTGGTATAAATCAGTGCCACCATCAGAACAGAGGAGCCAGACTGGAGTGAGGTTGTTGCTTTTCTTGAATTCTTTCTGAATATATCTGTTTCTTTCTTTTTTTTTTCTTTTTTAAAAAAATGATTCTAACTGTCAACTAGGATTATTAGACTGCATAATGATATTTTTTTATGTCCAGACAAATGAATAAAATTACTTTCTTCCCATGTATGGGATGGTTATACATGCTTTCTGAAAGTAAATTAACATAGAAATAAATCTGTGATGTTAAGAATATGCACTAACCTGTTTGGGCCTTATAAATATGAAATGATAGCACCTAGCTCCTTGCCTCTCTGTGGCGGAATAATATACTGAGTCTAGAACTGGACATTTTGCATATTCATAGTATACAATTATATTTATTAATCCAATTTAACAGTGATTTTTCTGGATATCGTGTGTTCAGCATAGTTTGTGGAGCTCAAGGGAACCCAATAAAAGCCTCTCCTCTGGTCTTCCCTTTATGAGGTTTGTCATCTTGCCCAGAGGCGACTCACATACAGGCCTGCTGTTGTCTGGGCTGTTGCATCACATTCCACCTCTGGTTTATTCTCTTTGCAAACTGTTCTTCCCATGTCTTCTTTCTAAAGCAATCCTTCCTAGCCTTCTTCCCTCCTCCCCTCTTCTTATGGGCACAGAAGATCGTCATTGTCACTCGCCTTCAGGGCCCTGTGCTCCGGCCACACCAACAGTCCTGGCGGCCCTTGCACACCCTGCGACTGTGCGTGCATGTGTGTGTGTGCTGTTCCTCCGGCCAGTGTTGCTGTTCCACACCTGTCTCTATTGACCTGGGAAAAGTCCTCTTTGTTCCTCAAGTCACCCGTTTTAGTGAATAAGAGCTTCCCTGCTCCCTGCTCTCCCCAGCAGGGCTCCATGATCGGTGTTTTCCTCCTGTTCTGTAAACACCTTCTGTGGGCCTGTCAGTCTCCTTGACCAGCCCAGGAGCTCCTGGTGAGCAGGATTTGTTTCTTATTCATCTTTGTGCCACCACGAAGCACACCTGTGTGGACATCCAACAAATGTTTGCTCAAGGCACAGTCTCTTCATCACCCAAAAAGTCATTTTCTGCAAATTCTTGGTCTATGATGCAAGAATGCTTGCCTCTTAACTGCGTTCTTTACCCTCATCTACGGTACTGACGGATGACCTTTTCCTTCTAAGGAAACTCAAACCACCTCTTTTCCCAGCTTAAAGCTCTACAACAACTGCCGTCCTGCTAGAATAAAATGAACGCGTTACCTGGCCTACAAGGCCCTGTGCAATCTTGTCCTCCTCCACCCCC
>NW_003852421.1:6886946-6947279 GCF_000181295.1 Otolemur garnettii | reverse complement strand
TCAGTCGGTAGTTTGCATGTGGAGGGCTTGGCATGTTATAGACATGCTGCCTTGTGAAGTCCACCCTGCTTTCCTCCAATATTTTTCTTTTTCTCTCTAAACTATTTTTTTTTAAACAGAAAAATTTGCTGACACCTGCAACAATCAAATTTGTCAGGTGAAAGAAGAAGTAGACTTGTTTTGTATGTCCTAAGAATTTAGAACAAATGGGCAAACTAATGGACTTATGGGTAAAAATTATAAGACTTATAAGTCTTAATTCAATGTAGAGAAGGATTTTCTAATAACTAGAGTCCTCAAAGTGTAGAATGGTCTACTTTGTTAAGGTGATGAGATCTCTGTTAACAGAAACATTTCAGCTAAGCTTTATGACTGTTTGAGGGACCATAAAAACAATACAAGCGCAGGATACAGGTTGGGCCGGAAAGCTTTTTAGAACTTTTCTGAAACTCTGACTTTATAATTTCAATCTTTTCCCAATGTGCTTATCTCTAAATTCTCACAATAAGTACTTATAAGCAATACTTTACAATTTATATTATTCAATTGCTGTCAGGAATAAATCTCATCTTTGACATTTAATTGATGGATTATAATAGACCTTGACAAAAGAAAAAAAGTTAAATAAACACTTTAATACTCAAATATTAAACTTTCAAATTTTGCCTATCATTTTAGGGGATTTTTGGAACCCCACTACAATCTAATCATAGGCCCAAAGTGAAGAGCCCCTATCTACATAAACTCCACAAGGCCCCTGCTAGCTTAAAAGTTCTGAATTGGTTGGTGGCGCCCATAGCTCAGTGTGTAGGGTGCTGGCCATATACACCAAGGCTGGTGGGTCCCCATCCAGCCCTGGGCCTGCTAAAACAACAATGGCAACAACAACAGCAACAACGAATAATAGCCAGGCATTGGCAGCACGTGCCTGTAGTCCCAGCTACTTGGCAGGCTGAGGCAAGAGAATTGCTGAAGCCCAAGAGTTTAAGATTGCTGTGAGCTGTGATGCCACAGCACTCTACTGAGGGCAACATAGTGAGACTCTGTCTCAAAAAAAAAATTCTGAATTAGTTAATGTTCCATCAATGTATCCATTTTTTGATAAATCAAGCTCTTTGTTCCTGTTTCTTTTATAATTTAGGAGGGAGAATAACCTACTTCATATGGGAGACTAAAGCAGACCCCTCTGGAGCTCATGCCATCCTAGATGGAAGCCCCAGGACTTCTTAAGTCTAAATACTTACAGTTCACGGGCAGATCATTCACGGCATCATTTCACCATATATAGGGCCATTTTTGACCTCAAAGGCCTTCCTTATATTATTGCAATAAGCAGCACGAATGGGTGATTTAAAAATTTTTATCCTTATGTCAGATATTTCTGTCCTCACATGCTTTAATTTTTTAATGTGAAGATTGATTTTTAATAATGCCAAGTGTCCAGTTGATAATCCGATATTGATTTGATTTATGTGGGTTTTTACAAAGTCATTTGTCCAGCAAGTAATTTCTGTGCTGGAGGAAACAGACATGATGTGAATCAAACAAGTGTGCGAAGTAAGTGACTTCACTACAAATGATTAAGCCATGTAATTCTGTTCTTAGTAATAGTTTTAGTCAGTGGTTTTAAATAATTATAATAGTGTTATGTGTAAAGCAAATGATTTTAAGACACATTTTCCTGTATAAACCAGCAACTATGATCTGTGTAACTAACCCAGTGGGTTGTCTGTTTTTATAAAGTTGTGTTGGGACACGGCCATGTTCATTACCTTACACATCATCTGAGGCTACTCTCACACTACAGCAGCAGAGTTAAGTAGTTGCTACAGTAACTGCATGGTCTGAAAATCCTAAAATATTTACTCTCTGACCCTTAAAAAAAAGGTTTTCATCCTTGCTTTACCCTATAGATTGTAACCTGTACAGCTAAAAAATGTTTAAAGAGGGCTAAAGAATTTTCTTCTATAAAAATAATCTACAGATCGTGAAGAAATATATTTTTATCAGATAGAGATCAGTGAAGATTTTCAGTCAAGCAGGAAGTCTAGAGAACTTTATTTAACTGGCTATCTTTACATCCAAATAGATTTATCTGTGATGGTTAATACCACATATTCTGAATTGTTGAGAATGACATATCATAGAATATGACTTGGGCTTCATTAAGAGAATTTTGTATTCCTGTGTTAAAAACAAAAACCAAGCCTAACTCCTGAAAACACATATTCTCATCTGTATGGCATTCGGTTATGTGGATTTACCATGAAATCATTTACAATTGACTTGTTCCTTTACAAATGTACTTTGAATAAAATGCTATTTTAAGAGGATTGAAAGTGGAATTTACCTAGAATATTTTTTTCTTTCTCTTTTCTTTTTTAGAGACAAAGTCTCATTTTATCACCCTTGGTAGAGTGCTGTGGCATCACGGCTCACGGCAACCTCTAGCTCTTGGGTTTAGGTAATTCTCTTGCTTCAACCTGTCAAGTAGCTGAGACTACAGGTGCCCACCACAACACTCAGCTATTTTTTGTTGTCGTTTGGCTGGGGCCACATTCGAACCCACCACCCTCAGTATAGGGGGCCAGCACCCTACTCACTGGGCCACGGATGCTCCCCCTAGAATATTTCTTTACTTTTGTTTTCTGTCTCTTCCTTCCCTTTTTTTTAGATCAATTTCAATAAGCACAATTTGCTCTTAAAAATGAATTTGTTATTTTTAGATTCAAGAAGTTAGATTTCCAAATGACCCTGTTTAATTTGTCCTAAAGTCACCCATTCCCAAGAAAACCTAAGCTTAAGATTGGGTGAGTGAGTTTATGGTCCAAAATAGTGAGCAAAATTAATATGACCCTTCCATCTGGGGTTTTGCGTGGATGAAAAAGCTTAGCAGACTCCTAGACTCAATGGAATGATCAATGAATTTGTTTCTTCCAAGTCTACTTTGTTGTTGTTTATGTTAAGACTGGAGTACCTTGGAAAGTTTGGGAGGAGTTTCAAGACGTTCTCTATGAGTATGGTGACCATATTTTCTGGACAGAAGATTGAGATATTTGTATGCCCTGAAGATGTTTTGGCACATAGTCTTATATTGGGTCAGAATATTTAAAACCAGGAATGCAATGGGAAATGACCTACATATTTTTCTTAAACCACATTTTTCTTTAGTTGACCTAATGGCCGAAATATTCCAGGGATGCATTTGTTCCTCTATAATAAATTAGCTTCAATATTCCTTATCATTCATTTGTTGGATTAGCAGAGTGACTTTTATTTCTTTTAAAGAAGCATCATTCTATGGCCTAATGTGATTAATGTAAAGTGCAGAAAATATTGAGTGGTGTAATTAATATAATCACAGTAATGCTTGTAGATCCTTTACTTTTAGATTGTTACTGTTCTAAAAGAGGAACTCCGATGCAGAGAGTTCACCATAGAGGTATGATAGAGCCTGTGGGCAGAGGGCCAGCTAGTCTTCCACAAGAGAGATAATTAAGAGACAATGGCACAGAAATGCATGTTGGAGCGCACACCAATGCTCCCTTGTGTTGACCTTGCCGCTGCAAGCAACTTAGAAAATGGCTTGGTTTTCAAAATTACAATTCCTCCCAGCTTCTAGTGGGGAGGTACAGGCAAGATCCTTCAGATTTATACAATTTCAAGGAGGTAGAATACCTGTTTTGGGAAACACTGCCCTCTCTTTGGAGACCTGCCGGGATACTGGAATTTCAGGTGGTTCAAAAATGCAGGACATATAGAGGAATTAAAAAAGCTGCCAGAAGGAAGCAATTTATATTTTTGTGCAAAGCACTACAAGACTAGGGAGGCAAAGAGTGAGTGGGAGAGAAAGGAAACGACGTCCCTTACATGGGAGCAGCATAGTTCACGTAGTTGATAGGAGAGCCTCGTTCTTTCAGGGGGACTCTCCCAGCAGTACGCTTCTCAATCATTCACAACCTTTTATTCAAAAGGAAGAAGGGAGGGATGTGGGCTGGACACATTGGAAACATTTGAAGTATCCATCCTGCTGTCAAAAATGGAGGAGAGGCTTATGCAAGAAACTTACAGCAATATGGCAACTGCGAGATTCTGCTGGGCCTACAAGCTGGGAGGGGATAAGGTTAAAAAGCGCCCCGAGCTCAGTGAAGCAAACCACAACCCTGAGAAGTAACACCTTTGGCTCAAGAACATCACCAACTTTCTCAAGCATGGAGCTGAACGCGGCCTCTGTGGATGCGCGTGTGTCTAAGCAATAACTGAACAGGTCTTTTTTCTTGCGCAGATTATTTCGGGATCAGTTAAATGGAAATAAATAACGTTTCATGTGTAGAACCTCCCCATGTGTGCTGCTTTCTGAAAATATTGATTTTCTTTTATTCCATTCGAAAGGGAGACCCGTGAGGGATAGAAAGAGGAGGGCACTGTTTCTTTATGAATACTAATAAGGAAATCAAGGGAGACGGTGGCACTTCAAGTTTCATCTTTCCATTTCCTAGAGGCGCAAACCCTGCCAGTTGTCACCTTGGTGTATTCAGTGCCTTTTGAAGCACTAGACTCCTCCAGAGAGAATGTCAGCCCCAGCCCTGGGCAGTTTTGACAAACAGAGTATATATTGATACATGATAAAGTATGCTAGAAATCACCCTAGCGCTAAAGGCTACTATAGTTTTAATATCATCATTTGAATTAACAAGCATTCTGTGGAGAAATAATGAGCTTTCATTATTCAGAACATCATCCTTACCCGGGGAACTCAGAAACCATTAGCTCTTGAGAACTTAATGAAAAGATGATAAAGAATGTTTTAGATAAAAGTTTGAACGGGCACACTTGATAACGGAGGTAAAATATTAATGTTTGCTTGGATGATGGATGGGGTTGCCGAGCTAAGCCCATCAAAGCAGCGCCAAGTGTGTGGTCAGCTCGCCGGGGCAGGAGGCGGCAGGCCCAGCGATTCCCTGGTGACTGTGCTCACGAGAAGGCTGCCAAGCTCACAGCACAGTGAAGTCGTTTTTAGACTTACAAACCAGAAGGGGTGGAGATGGACAGGAAGAAAAGATGATGTCGCAGAAATGTGATCAACAGGTATCGATGGACACGTTCGGAATTGACACTTCAAATCACTGTTTTACAGTCTTCAACTGAAATGCTTGGGTTCATAGGGTAAATGTTTTGTTTTTCTTCACCTGGTCTAAAGACCAGGACATTTTAAGTTACATTCTGGTTTTTAATTTTATGGTATAAAATTAGAAATGATATTAGAAAATTGCTTTGGAAAAGGAAAGAAAAAAGACGGAAACCACGAGCAAAAAGATGACATCTTCAAGGACTGTGCTACCCTTTGCAAGCTGATAGATGGGGCTTGACCATATGCAGATACTATCGAAGAAAAGTCATTCTCATCACAGAACATTTGGAAAAGACAAAGAGCAGAAGACAGCAAAATGTCACTCACAGTCGCACTCTCCAGAGAGAATCCCTGGCCACACTGTGATTTAGTTACTTACAGTCCTTTGGCAGTGTGTCTATTATTTACGTGGCAATGATCATATGGCAACTAAATATGTTGCAATTTTTAGCGCATTTCTCTGATTGCAGAGCTAATACATGATGACTGCCTAAAACCGGAAGATACTGGGGCTAAACTTTGGGGTCCATGAAAAATCACCCTGGAGAGCTTATTAAAAGCATCGTTTCCTGGGCTCCATCTCAGGCCTCCTGAATTAAATATCCAGCAGAAAAGCAATCTCTGGGGTAGGACTGGTTAGAATCTTGGTTCTATCACTTAACAGTATGTGGCCTTGAGCAAATGATGTTGCCGCTTTATGCTGCAGTTCTCTCAGGTGTAAATTAAGGATAAAAAGAGTACACACCTCAGGGCTGAGATAAGGATGAAATGGCAGAATGCCCATAAAGCAGCACATGGAATATTGGCTCATAGTGTGAAATCAAATGTTAGTGATTAATGCTGTTATTATTAATATTATTATTGCAACCCTTATTTGCAGTTACAACAGGTTCCCCAGACGCTTCTAATAGACCATTAGAATTATGGCGTGTCCTTAATCTTTTTTCCCACACATTTAAGAATCTGGTAGTACTGTGGACGTTGGAGATCCAGAAGTGGGGAGGGTGGGAGGGGACTGAGAGAGAAAAAACCCCACCCAGTGGACGCAGTGTACACTGTATGGGTGACAGGCGCACTGTACCACCGTATCATTCATCCCTGTAACCAACAAACACTCGTACCCCTAAATCTATCAAAATAAAAAAAAATTAGCAAAAAGAAGAATATAATTAGGGTGGTATTAGTGTGAATATGATACTAATAAATTGACACTCAGTGTCCTTCCAAACTTTATTCTAGTCTGAATTCCTGTACATTTCCCTAAACCTTTTTGACCTAAGGTTCTGAATTTGATTTAGTTTCCAGAAAGGAAATGAATTAGATGCTCTTGTGGAAGATTTGGAAGGTGAAAGGGAAGCAAAGGCTGTAGGCTGCTTGATCTTCTTAGTCATCAGGGATGAGCAGCACCGTGGTTTTTCTGCTACAGCATCTGTGGAAGTCTTAACAGCTGCGGAACCCCCCAGCTGGGAGTGTGTGGGAGGAGCCCGCTTCCCTGTGCAGATCTCAGCAGCTTTCTCCACTGGGGCGATGATGGGGCCTCGCCATTTGGCAAGAGGTTTCCAAATCCTAAAGAAACCCTTCTCAGGGCTGGACTTTGTCTCCTCAGAGGTCATTCCTGAAATTTCATCCAGTGGCCATTTCCTCAGCCTTGCGAACCATCCAATAGTCCATTTAAAACCTGTAATACACCTGCTTCTGCCAAACCAGCGAGAGTGGATTTTGTTCTTAAGTCTGACACATGCCATCTCATATACTGTTTTAAAATCATAACTAAATAGAAATAGTCTCAAGTCTTAGAGGGAAGATGCTAACACAGAAGGATTTGTGTTAGATAAAATGTATCATAGGGAAGTTTATTGGTCTTTGCTAATGATATCAAACTATACTTAGATTTCTCAATGTACATTTTAAAGATACAGAAAAAAACAATCAAAAACCAACACACTTGGCAATGAAAATGGCCTTTATGTTGGTCTTAGAAGTTCTGCATATATGGAGGGTAAAAAGAGCACTTTTTATATCAGCCTTGTGGAAAGTCTGTTCATTAAAACAAGCATTATTTCTTGTTTTAAGTGGTCATCAATGAAGTCAAGTACTTAGAACAACGAGTGAAGTATGAGTCCCAAAAGCATTTCTGATGTTGGGAAATTAACAGCAGAAAAGGAAGAGTTGGTGGGGTGTCCTAAGAGAACCTCTGTTCTCAGTTGCCAGACCAGGAGGCGTATAGAAAAATATTGTACCATCGGGGGAAAAGATCATGACCTTAACGTCTCAGAGAAAGACAAAATATTACTTATTTCAGATAGCAAAAGACAATTTTAGAAAATAATTTGGTGTTCTTAATATTAAATGCCATGGCCAGACGTTGGTTCTCAGTAAGATTAGGCAGTGGAGAGTGAGTTACCTTCCCACCACCTTTGCAGGGTGAGGGTGGGGCAATGCCACTCCTTTTCCTGGGGTGAATCACAGGCAAGGCCTTGATTGTTTATTCTCAAACTGGCTCCCTCGTACTTATAATATGTGCCATGTTTTTCCAAATTTTAGGACTCAATAGTCTATTGATCTTAGATTTCAATAGTGTTGTAAGCTGAATTGTGTCCCCCTCAAAAAATCTATACGTTGAAGTCCTAACCCCCCCTCAGAATGTGACTCTATAATATCTGCAGTCCCCGAGTTACAAACATCCAATTGACGTGTGACTCACACTTACAAACAGTGGCTATTACAGTAAGAGGTCAATGTACCTGTTTCAATTTACATACAAATTCAACTTAAGAACAAATCTATCAAACCTGTTGTGTTTGTAATCTGGGGACTGACTATATAGATCAGCGGTTCTCAACCTATGAGTTGCGACCCACAGGAACTGTATTAAAGGGCCACGGCATTAGGAAGGTTGAGAGCCACTGATACAGATGTTCCGTAACTTATGATAGGGTTGTGCCCCATTAACTCGTGCTCAGAATACTTGCATTAGCTTCCAGTTGGGCAAAATCATCTAACACGAAGCCTATTTTATAGTAAAGTATAAATATTTCAAATGATTTACGGAATGCTGTCCTAAAAATAAAGCACAGAATGTTGTATGGGTACCCAAAGTATGGAAAACGTATCACTTTTATACCTTCACAAAGTTGAAAAGTTTTAAGACTTTCAATGATAAATGTCAATTGGGGACCCTTTGTATTTGGAAATAGGGCCTTTAAAAGATAGATTATTAGAATAGGGGCTTTAAAAGACAGATTATTAAAAGATAGGTTAAATGAGGTCGTAGGAGTGGGCCCTAATCCAATCTGACTGGTGGCTTTACTTGAAGAGGAGATTAGAACTCAGACACAGAGAAAAGACCAAGTGAGGACACAGGCAGAAAGGGGCCATCTGCAAGCCAAGGACAAGAGGCTTCACCACTGCTGATACCTTGATTGTAGACTGCCAGCCTCTAGGAGAAAATGCATTTCCACTGCTTAAGCTGTCTGATTTGTGGTATGTTGTTATGACAGTCCTAGCAAAATAATACAAACATTATTTTGAACATTATTTTCTTTGCCTTTATTGCTGTAGGTTAAGGAGAAACTGGGAAAGGCTGTGTTGGGGGCTCATGGGCAGATGCCATTTTTGTTTTTAAATTATGAAGCGTTTTAAATACACAAAAATCATAAAGAATAATCTAATGAACACCGAAGTATTCACCACCCAGCTTTGAAAAAACCATTTTAGGTCCAGTTAAATCCTCCATGCCCTGCCCTTTCCCCTCTCTCCCTAGCTGTGAGACCATTCCTTTCCAGAATTCAGTGTTTGCTGTTCCTGTACATATCATTACATTTTATAATATATATTTGCATGAATAACCAATTCATGAGGCTCTTTGCTTGTATTTTAAACTTCATATAAATATTATTGAATTATACTTGTCCTTCCAACTTTTTTTTCTCTTAACAATATATGCTGGGGGTTATTCAAGCTGATTATATAGTTGGTATGTTTTAACTGTTATTTTTAATTTTTTATTGAACACATCACAGTTTATTATACATTATACCTTCAATGGAGCTTACGTAGCATGTGTTCAGGTTTTGATTATTTAGCAATGCTGCTATGAACATTCTTGAAGATGTCTTCTTAGGGACATGGACAAGAGTTTCTCCTAATTTGGAATGCTGAGTCATTGGTCATGAGTGGCTTCAAATTTGCTACATATAACCCCCAGTTTTCTCCATGTTAAATACACCAGTTTATACTCAGTATCAGCTGTGCATGAAAGTTCCTGCAACTTCATATACTCGCCAGAACAATGTGTTATCAGAATTGGAAAATTTTGATCAATCAGATGGAGTAAAATCCTGTGGTTTTTGTTGGCATCACTATAATTATTCTCGAGGATTAACTTAAAAAAAAAGTTTTTGATCATTTGAATTTTCTCCTCCATGGATTCTCTATTCACACACTTTGCCCTACTGAGTTGCTTTTCTTTTTTCTTAATAATTTGCAGGAGTTCTTGATATATTCTAGATAGGAAGCCCTTGGGTCTATTCATTCTGGCTTATACTTCTCTTTTGTCTTTTGATGCATAGAACTTTTGTTTTTCTAATGGCATTTAAGCAGGCTATTTAGTAGAGAGTTTTACATCCTGAGCAAAGCTATTTTCTTCACTTGGAAAGCTTTCATTTTCTGGTATATAAATTGGTGCCGTTACCATAGACTCGTTGCTGTCTTGGATGTCTTAATATTCCCATTATTGTAGACTGTGGTTAACAACTGTGGTATGCACAATGTATCCATAAGAAAATTATTTGTTAAGTGTTACATTTACATCTCTAATAAAAAGTATAATTTTTTAAAATTAATCTTTTTCAATGTCTTAAAGAACAATTGACATTTCTTTTGTGAATTAAATGTTTTAGGTATTCTAGCAGTGACCAGGTTCATTTAATTTTCTACATGATGTCAACTTTTATTTATTCATTTGTTTAGCAAATACTGTGAGTAATGCTGCAGAGCATTTGAGTCTAAAATACATTGTAGTTCATAATAGTTACAGGTTCATAACTAATTGATGAATATGTGTAAATTCACAGCATTTCTTTCTTACTTTACATTGGATCCAGCTACACATTGCTTCTTTCTTGTAAAAATTTTTTTTTTCTTTGAGACAGAGTCTCACTTTGCAATATTGGGTAGAGTCACAGCTCACAGCAACCTCAAACTCTCACGTTCAAGCAATCCTCTTCCCTCAGCCTCCCCAGTAGCTGGGACTACAGGCATCTGCTACAATGCCTGGCTATTTTTAAAGACCAGGTCTGCTCTTGCTCTTGTTTAGGCTGGTCTTGAATTCCTGCACTCAGACAATCCACCCATCTCGGCTTCATTAAGTTTTTAATTAAAGCAAGCTTAGATTCATGGCAAAATAGAAAAGAAGGGACAGAGATTTTCTGAGTGCTCCTTAACCATGACCCCCCACACAGCTCCCTGTTACCAACATGCCCCACCAGAGGGGTAGGCTTGTTAGAACTGATGAGCCTACATGGACATACCTTCATCACCCAGAAGCCACAGTTTACATGAGGGTTCACTCTTGGGGTCGTACACTGCATGAGTTTGGACAAATGGTATGTCCAAACTTTGTATGGTACCATTACAAGACCATACAAAGTAGTTCCCTGTCCTAAAAGAAAATCCTCTGTGGTCTGCCCATTCATCCTTTCTTTCCCCCTCATCTTTGGCAACCACTGATCTGTTTATTGTCTCCATGGTTTCACTTTTCCAGAATGCTCTATAGTTGGAATCCTACAGTATAGCTTTTTAAGATTGTCTTCTTTTACTTAGCAGTAGGCATTTAAGCTTTTTCCATGTCTTTCCACGGCTTGAAGGCTCCTTTCTTTTTAGCCCTGAATGATTTTCCTTTGTTTGGCTGTGTTATAGTTTGTCCATTCACCTACTGAAGGACATTTTTTGGTTCCTTCCAAGTTTTGGCAATTATGAATAAGGCTGCTGTAAACATCGGTGTGCAGGTTTTTCTGTGAACATAAGTTTTCCAGGTTGTTTCCTTAGCCATTTAGCTAAATGTAAAGAGATGTATATCTTCTCATTAAGCTTCCTTGCAGACTACATTTTCAATTAAATTACCCGGTCTGCTGTTTTAAGATGGACTTTGCTCTAGCTCAGAGAAAAGTTTATTGGTTTCTTAAAGAGCAGGCAATGAGATTATTAACAGGCAATTTTTTTACTGTTAAAAAGTTAAAATCATGAAAGAACCCAAACTATAATATTTCAATTCACTGACATTTTACAAACTTAATTTTATTTTAAAAGTTCACTATGGTTTTCACAATAATCCTTTCTTATTCACTTCTGCTTTTATAGCTTATTTAAAAAATGCAAGGTGTGTCAAAATTCAGTTTATATTTGTAAACCCTCCTTTAAGATTTTTCTTGGCATTGGGCATGCAAAGAGGCTGCTTCTACTTGTAGATTTTCTCTTTATATACACATATATCTTTGTATGAAAGTTTTCATTTCAAAATTGGTTTCTTAAATATTCTTAAAGCAATGAATTAATATCACATTTTAAATAAGGTCTAAATAGTTTAAAAACGTCTCTAGGCTTGGGCAAGTTTTATTTATTTATAATTTTATTTATTTAATTATTTATTTATTTTGAGACAGAGTTTTACTGTGTCACCTAGGCTGGAATCTAGGGACACAATAATAATTCACGGCGACCTCCAATTCCTGGGCTCAAGTGATCCTTCTGCCTCAGCCTCCTAAGTAATTGGGACTACAGGTACTCCATACCATGCCTGGCTAAATTCTTAAAAGTATATATTTTGTTGAGTTGGAAATCTCACTATGTTGCTCAGGCTGGTCTGAAACTCCTGGCCTCAAGTGATTCTCCTACCTCAGCCTCCCAAAGTGCTGGGATTATAGGTTTGAGCCACTATGACCACCCCAGATTTCATTAAAGAACATCTAGGGGATAGATCTGTTTTTAGGCATATAGTCTATTTGCTGAGGACACCTACTTTGTTGGATGTGATAGCGATGACAGTGGTAGGAGGAGAGAGATCAAGAGTTCAACAGGATGGGAGATGGGGCAAGTCCGGAGAGAGGAAAATACACAGACAGGCTGAGAGTTGAGTGCAGTCAGATTTGCGGTGTTGAGGAAAGACCCATTGCCACTCTGAGAAATTCCACCTGGGTGGTTTCCTCCATGTCTGCAATGAAACTCTTGTGCAATAAATGAAGAAAATAATATATAAAAGTTTAAATTTATTGGGTGTCAAGCTCTTAAAGAACTGCCGTTTGCTCAGCGGATAGGATGACTGAGTTCGAGTGAATGAAGCCCAGCTAAAAAGAGCGGCTGCCTCTGTCTTCCTTTCTCCCCTCCAGCCATGTGTTGTTTTGCTGGTCACATTCCTTTGTGGTGATGGCCCACATCAGCTAGAGCAGAGATTCACATGCCTAGACGTAGAAGAAAGAGTTATGCTAGGAACCTAAACACAAATTTCACTCTGGAAGAATCGCCATCCACCAAAGATGGGAATGATGCAACATGGGGGAAAATGGGAATAAACATTCTCATCAGCGCTCTTGTCAGTGCTGTTTGCTAACAGATGCGTGGAGGTAAATGCTGTTACCTCAAGAAGCGTTGTCTTCTGGGGATCCTTATCATAATTTTATTTTAAATTCAAACAGCTGTTGTTTAACTACCACAGACCACAATTTATCTACAGCTTGGGGCCATAAAGTTAGCTTTAATGCACTCTGTTCCTTTTTTCCCCCTGTCTTTGATTTAATTTCCATGCATCTGACACTCACATGCTATATACGATTTGCATATTTCAATATGTACTTTTGCAGATCCCACAAGTACTCAGGTGCTAAATGTAGAAGAATAAATAAAAATGGAAGTTCCCAATGATGAATTATAACAGGAAGGAAGAACAACCCTCAAGTTTCACTTATACGTAAAATATTCTAAAGAGTAATAGCTCCTTCAGGACAACAAAGCAGGTTTTTCTAGGGTGGTTGGTTTATGGTGACTGTACAAAAAAAAAAAAAAAAAGAATTTTTTTGGCAGTGAAACACAGCATAGTTATCTGAATTGTGCCCTAGGGCTTACCAGATAGTAACCCAGAGAGAACTTCAGGTTTATTTAAGAAATCAACAAATGTGGACACTTCCATAACCTGAATGTTTTCTAAAAGAAATACTCATGTTCTGTAATTCATAGGATTTTGAAAACTAAGGTTGCAGTTTCAAACAAAAGGAACTCTGGGGAAGATAGGAAGGGGATAAAAAGTCACTCTTGGGGAAACTTAAAGAAAAGATCCCTATGGGCTATTGTACCGTATTTATCCAAGGCGCTTTGTCAGGCCATGAACTAACCTAGGGCTCAGGCAGTTACTGGACGGAAAATCAATTTTGGTCCGGGTTAGATGGGCCCAAGACTTGTTCCCTGGTCTTAACTACAGTATCTGAAAACTTTGAAGCAGAGGTCAGAGGACTGAAAAAGCATTTTCTTTTCTTAGCTCTTTAGACAGGTTTGTGTAGATTTCTGCAAGTCTGGGGAGCCTCGTACTTCTGTCTCCTTTCCTATTCTCTCAGTTAACAGCAACACACTGGAAGCCCATATGGACTTTCAGAGTCTGGGGGGATGACCTTTAGGCTTCAGCCCTATTTGAATCTTTCTTTGTCATAATCAATTTTCAAAAGGGAAAGGAGGAGTGAGCATTGTTGCAATAGAATGAGCCAGACTCTGGGCTCAGTGATTCACTTACTGATTGGATAACAAGTTTTCTGGTAGCAAATGGTGCCACAATGATGATGTGAGGTGCCCTCCTATACACAAGTAACATCAGCAAGTGTATGAAAATACTCTCACTGGCAAGTTTAACTATAAGAATAAGGTAGCCAATATGGCCCTTTTGGAAAGAAGTTTGGAGAACACTCAAGGAACTAAAAGTGGACCTATCGTTTGATCCTGCAATTCCTCTACTAGGTATATAACCAGATGATCAAAAATTATTTTACAACAAAGACATTTGCACTAGAATGTTTATTACAGCCCAATTCATAATAGCCAAGACATGGAAACAGTCCAAGTGCCCATCGACCCATGAATGGATTAACCAATTGTGGTATATGTACACCATGGAATACTATGCAGCCATAAAAAGACAGAGACTTCTTATCTTTTATGTTTAGCTGGATGGAGCTGGAACATATTCTTCTTAGTAAGGTATGCTAAGAATGGAAAAAAAGTATCCAATGTACTCGATACTACTATGAAATCAATAGATAACCACTTACACAATCATACATAGGTGATAGTCCATAGTCCATAAAGTAGAAGGGAAGAGGAGAGAGAGAGGAGGGGAGAGCAGATATGGGAGAAGGGAGGGTATTTGGGGGGATCTCACCTAATGTGCATGATGCAATGGTATATTTCAAAACTATTAAGAAATGAGTATAATTGTGATGGATGTGTTACTTGGTTCAATGTAAACATTTCATATTGTATATTGAACCAGTAGCCTGAACCCCATAAATGCATCAATATACAAAATTATGATTTGATAAAAAATAATTATTTAAAAAATAAAAAGAACGAGGTAGCCACACACCTGTCCTCATGGTGGAACTAAAAACCCAAATCACAATGTATGCTTTATTTCTGGGCCAGTATTGGTCACAGGACAGTGAATAATCCAAACAGGAACAATGGGACTTTGAGAAAAATTTGCAGAGCCTAATTGGGAATTAGATTGTTTAGTATGAAAATGAAATTGCTCTAACAAACTTTGAATAGTTGGTGTACTTTTCATTACATCTGCTTCCAATAGACCCCAGAATTGGAAATCATTGAAAATTGGACTAGTTATTTTTAAGGAAAATTGTTTGGCAACTGTGTTTATGAGAAAATTCTAAGCTGATTGACAAACCAAAGAGGATGAGATAATTGAGATACTGTAATTACCGCCTTTCCTAAGTCTCACAATGACCCCATGAAACAGGCAAGGGGGTAATTCCAGTACTCTGAGAAGGAATGCAAGAGCCTCTCTGTCCTCCCCCATCTTTTGAACATTTCTCAGGTTCTTGACATAGAAAGTCAGGGGACCAAAAGAAGAGGAACAGGAAAATAGGCCACCTCTCATGAATGTCCAAGGAATGTGGGCTGCTTCCTCTAGAGTGATGTAACTTGACTATGATGACATGGCTGCTCTCACCTCAAGGCATGGAGGGTTGTCAGTGGGTAAAAGGGAGGAGGATCTTGGTTCTATTTTATTTTATTCTGTGCAAATGAAATCCAGCATAATAGCTAGTTGCATGGTTTCCAAAATGCTGCTGAGCCTCAATATAGAAAGAAGGAATCCACTGCTGAATTACCTCCACTGGTGGCTTCCTGCCCACTCTCCTTCAGGTATCTCCCAATCGACTGTAGCCCCAGCCCAACTCTGTCTAGCTCAGAGCCCACTCCATAAATTCTACTTTATTTCTCTTGTCTTTATTTTCTTCATTCCCTCATCACAGCCAAACATTAGGGACACTCATGGGTTGTGTGCAGGCTGGCTCCCTGCAAATCATAGCACATGGGTCGTGGCTGGAGGACACTTATCTGACCCAGTGTTTAAATGAGGTGAATTATCTTTCTGAATCTATTTTGGTTCACTGATACTTGCTTTTTAAACAAAAGCTTAAAAAAGTCTACTTAAAAATTAACATATTGCCTTTCTCATTCATGTAAGAGGTATATGTACACCCTGGAATACTATGAAGTCAATGAGCATTTTATCTTAAAAAGCAATTGTTTATATGGAATAAAGGAATCTGTACTCTTAATGTAACTTTTTAAATATATATTCAATTAAGTTATTATTGAAGCTATTTTGATAAACCTTTAACTCAGGATCCAAACATCATTATTGCTATTTTTTCTTAGCATGCAGAGAATATTAAGAATGAAAAGATATTTAATAAATGGTGCTGGGAGAACTGGATATCCACATGTAAATGACTGAAATTGGACTCATACCTTTCTCCACTCACAAAAATTGATTCAAGATGGATAAAGGACTTAAATTTAAGGCGTGAAATGATAAAAAATTCTCAAAGAAAGAATAGGAAAAACACTGGATGATATTGGCCTGGGGAAAGACTTTATGAGCAAGACTGCCATGGCAATAGCAACAACAGCAATAATAAACAAATGGGATTTAATGAAACTGAAAAGTTTCTGTACAGCAAGGAGACAACAACCAAAGCAAATAGACAACCTACTCAATGGGAAAGGATATTTGCATATTTTGAATCAGACAAAAGTCTAATAACCAGGATCTATGTAGAACTTCAAGTAATCTACAAGAAAAAAGCCAACAATCCCACACATCAATGGGGAAGAGACACGAATAGAATCTTCTCTAAAGCTGATAGACGAATGGCTACTAAGCCTATGAAAAAATGCTCATCATCCCTAATTATCAGAGAAATGCAAATTAAAACCACCCTCAGATATCATCTACCCCCAGCAAGAATGACCTATGTCACAAAATCTCAAAACCGCAGATGCTGGTGCAGATGTGGAGAGAAAGGAACACTTTTGCACTGCTGGTGGGACTGCAAACTAATACAACCTTTTTGGAAGGACATATGGAGAAACTTAAAGAACTCAACCTAGACTTCCCATTTGATCCTGCAATCCCATTACTGGGCATCTATCCAGGAGGAAAAAAAAACCTTTTATCATAAAGACACTTGTACTAGGCTGTTTATTACAGCCCAATTTATAATTGCTAAAATGTGGAAGCAGCCTAAATGTCCTTCAACCCAGCAATGGATTGGTAAGCTGTGGTATATGTATACCATGGAATATTATTCAGACATCAAAAATAATGGAGATTTTACAGCATTTGTACTAACCTGGATGGAGGTGGAACACATTATTCTTAGTGAGGCATCACAGAAATGGAGAAGTAGGACTTCTATGTATTCAACTTTGACATGAAGACAATTAATGACAATTAATGACACAGTGGGCATGGGGGAAGGGGAGACCAGACAGAGGAGGAGGGAGGGGGTGTAGGCAAGGAAAAAAAAAGAAAGAAAGAAAATAGTGACTAATTCTCATATAAATTGTATTTAATTTTAACCAAAGTACATTACTTAAATATTAATTTTTAATTCAACATGTTAATATGTTGTTTATCATATTGCATCCTCATTTATAAGTGAAATATGTTTGTAATTTCCCCTTTGTAATAATATATTTTCTCCAATTTTAATATCAGGTGTATCCAGATTAAGTAGAATGATTTTGAATTATTTCTTTTTCTATTGTCTATAAGATTTGGCATGATCTTTTTTTTGAAATTATCTTTTACTTTTATTTATAAATATTAGTTGCCTATTTTTTTGAGACTTTGGAAAAAACAATATAAGAAGTTAACTGATCAAAGTATTCTATAATAGACATACTTCTATCTGACAATATGAATGTTACTTTCTTTGCATTATTACTGTTATTATTGCTTAATATTTTGTTGCAGCAATCGTCTGATCTTTTCTGAATGTATTTATCTTCATTCATTCTTTATGAGGTTTTTGTTCTCAATCCTTATGTTAAATATTGTGATTGTCATTAAATTTAGGCTTTTTAATTCTGTGAAGGCAAAAGTGGAAACCTAATATACACATATGTAAGTAAGAAGAATAAGTAAAAAAAGAAAAGAAAGAATGCAAAGAAAAAGTTCTCACTACTTAAGTATGCGCGTGTATGTGTGTGTGTGTTAGATAAAGAGAAAGAAAGAATAAATAAGAATGGAGAATTTTGATGTGCAGAAGATGAACTGTGCTAGACATAGGTGAATTAATTTTTAGCAGTATTAGAGATTAATAAAGCTTAAGTCAATGTCAATTTCACTATGGGAATTAGGAAAGTTTTCCTGACAGCTGAAATGAATAGACCTGCTATGTCATGGGCTTATTTTGCACCAATACTGTATATATGGTAAGAAGCATGGAGTTGACTTGTGGGTAGGATGTATATTTTTGGGAGTTTATACATGGGTCAAATACAACTTCATTCATTTACTCCTTTAGTATAGATGGAACGGAGTATACTAAGATGAGCAGGTGACAGGCATAGTCAAGAACTGTAAAGGGCCTGTAAGCAATGTGTTAACTATAAACAAATGAGTTTACCCCCATTTCACAGATGCTGGCAGAAGGCACAAGGCTCTTGGGTCAGAAACAAAGGATTGTATTAGTCACAGCAATAGCAGTAGTCAGAATTTGTCCTGACTACTCCCTGAACCCTAATTCTCACAGTGCACTTTAAAGAGTCCCAGGTGACACCTGCAAATGCTGTGGGTTGCATTGCAGAAGAAGAACCCTGAGCTCAGGGAACCTGGATCTTTTATACTAAGCAGTAAACATACCTGCTCTTTATCCTGGAGAGAGACAATGTCCTTATTATACTGGACCATAAACACCATGATCCAAAGGGAAGCACCATCTTCAAAAATGGTTTGCTATACAAACATCCTGGAACAGACAGGTGAGTGTAGAAACATGAGAGACCCATGGAAGATTGTTCTCCAAAAATGTCTATCCCTTGTAGAAAGGCTGTTCTGGCTTCTGGTAAATTTAACCCTGAGTTTACCACTCTGTCGGCTACTCTGACTAATCTGACCAACAAAGTCTGGGGCCAAATCCATTCAATTTACCTTGTACAGCCTTTAATTAAAATTGTTATTAACAGATTGAGGGCAACCATTCTACAAGCTGAATGACTCCTATGAATCATTAAGGTTATCTTAGCTATTCAGGTAGCATTCTTCTTTAGTTTCCATTTTGACTTTTCTCCCTGGCCCAAGGCATTAATCCAGATGCAACAGGATTTATTAGTGATTGGACAGCTTTTGCCTTGGCCTAGGGCAGTTCTACCATCCATAACAAACCTGGCTGCTGAGTTGGTGGTGACCTAAATGGCTTCCATGGCCAAGGTGTTGTTGAACATTTCAAAGTCAGATCAAATTTTGTACCATTTTTCCTAATTGGGTAACTCCTATCATGGGGATAACTGGGCATTAGGGTGGGCATAAATGATAGTCAGTTACCCTTTTAGGAGGCAAAGGGTAAGTTTATTAGGAGGCATCTCCTGTCATCCCAGAGCTATGTGATCTACTGCTGACATTTCTTTAAACACGCAAAGGATCTTTATGACCTTCCTCTCCTGGTATGATGCTGGCCACCATGTTTTCAGAAGGGAGGCAACTGAACACTGCCTTTCATACTGGAGATCTCTAGAAGGACCTCCAAGGTACCGCTGTCACTTTGGGTACACAGTTGGACAGTGCCTCCCATGGGGTCTCCCAGCCTTAAGAATTTGCCCTTAGGGCTCAGTGCCTATAGCTCAGCAGCTAGGGTGCCAGCCACATACACTGTAGCTAGTGGGTTTGAACCTGGTCCAGGCCTGTCAAACAACAATGACAACTACAACAAAAAAATAGCTGGGTGTTTTGGTGGGCGCCTATAGTCCCAGCTACCCAGGAGGCCGAGGCAAGAGAATCACTTAAGCCCAAGAGTTTGAGGTTGCTGTGATACCATGGCACTCTCCTGAGGGCTACACAGTGAGAAAAAAAAAATGGTCTTTAGGTTCCCCATCAGTTTAAATAATCAAGTTTGTTTTTCTTTAGTGTCTTGGAGAGACTGTAACTGCATGGGGGCCACAAGTCCAGTGTGTCCTATTTGTCCATGCCACCAGGAAGGTGTCATTTGTCTTGCCCCATAGAATTACTGATCAACAGCTGTGGGAATGCAGTTTGGGAAATGGTGACAGGTGTTTTGTGTGAGAGGTTCAGAAGCTAGGCCACCTCCTGCTATTTCTGATAGAATTCTCAGTAAGGTCAAGGGAAATGGTGATCAAATTATGGATGGAGAATGCCAGAGTCAGCAGTAAAATTTAGGGTGTTTGCAATTAATTTGGGAGAGTTGTCTTTCTTAGTGAAGGCTCTGGGGCAGTTCTAAAAGATGAAGATCACTATTATCCCTTCCTCTCCTTTACCTCCCAAGCTCTAAGTTGTTTGCTTCCCAGATGTTGAACTTGTTGATTAAAATATGCCCCCATAAAATTTGTGCAATCCATTTTAAGAGGTATAATGTCTTTTTTAATCCAATCATCCCCTATTTAACCTGTGTACCTTTAGTCTAGAAAGTTCACATAAAACAAACAATGGCATTATAGAACCTATACATGTAGGAACCCATTAATACCCACTTTGATCCCTGTGAGCCACTGTAGAGGGATGTGATGAGCAGTGTGCTTAACCAGGTGGTCATTTTCCTTTTAGAATAAGACTACATCAGAATTAACTAGATCAGAATTAAGTTTGAATGCCTAATCCCCCATTTTGGCTGGTTGAGCTAGAGGGTGAACTAAGCAGGTTGACTTGGGGTCACCACTGGGGAAAGAATAAGAAGCATCATGCCCCAAAATTGTTGAGGTTGCTGTGATACCATAGCACATTCTGTTATTGGCAGAAATAAATCTATAGAACTATGTAATCTTCTATACTTTTTGTCCTGATCATTATGTAGAAAGCATCTGAGATGAGATGATGTTTTTCTAGGACCAGCCACATACAGTGACCAAGCTGCCTCACTAAGGTTCGCGGAAATACAGTCAGATATGTTTACTTACTTATAAATTTATACAGTCTTACTGAGATATATTAATAATTCACATAACATACATTCTTCCTGAAAATGTATAATTCAATGGTTTTTAGTATATTCACAGAGATGTGCAACCATTACCACCATCAATTTTAGAACATTTCTATCACCTCCAGAAGAAACTCTATACCCTCTAGCTATTAACTTTACAACCTCTATAACCTTCCTCTCATCTCCTGTATGCCACATATGATGTTCTGGTCAATCATGGACCACATATACAAGGGTGGCCTCACAAGATTATAATACTACATTTTTACTGTACCCTTTCTATGTATAGATATGGTTAGAACCATAAATACTTATGACTATGTTACAACTGCTTATAGAATTAAGTACAGTAACATGCTGTGCCAGGAGCAATAGGCTGTACCATATAGCCAAGGTGGGTAGGAGGCTGAACAATCCAGGTGGGTGTAAATGTGCTCTATGTCTATTAGTGTAATGACAAAATTGCCTAACGATGCATTTCTCAGAACATATTCCCATTGCTGAGCGATGTATGACTATAATTCAATCTTGTTACTTATTATAGGTCTATTTAGATTGTCTACTTTCTCTTGAGTCAGTTTTGTTAGTTTGTGTCTTTGTAGGAATTATTAAGTTATCTAACTTAGCACAATATCATCTGTAGTATTCTTTCATAATCCTTTTTACCCCCATAAATTCAGTGGTGATCTCCCTTTCATGTCTGATCCTAGTAATCTGAGTTTTCTCTTTTTTTATTAATCAATTTAGCTGAAGATTTTTCAGTTTTATTGATCTTTTCAAAGTACTCTTTTTGATTTCATTGGTTTTCCCTATTATTTTTTATTCTCTAGTTTATTAATTTCTGCTCTAATCTTTATTTTTTATTTTTATCTTTTTCTTCTGTTTGCTTTAGGTTTAGTTTGTTTTTCCTTTTCAGGTGCTTTAAAGTGCACATTTTGGTTATGTATTTGAGATCTTTTTAAGTATAGTCATTTGTAGTAATGTCATAGTGGTATATCATAGTAGTCCTTATGAGAAAACAATTTATAGTATAAAGTATAGTCATAGTAGTCTTTTGATAAAATGATTTTTTTTTTCTTCTGGGTAGATGCCTTATAGTGGAATTGTGGAGTTAAAGGGAAGATCTAATTTGAGTTCTTTGAGAATTCTCCCTACTTCTTTCCAAAGAGGCTGTATTAGTTTGCATATCTCCAAACATATCTCGTCTGTTTTGGCAGTTGTGTTTTCCTTCTCATTCATTTCAAAATATTTTCTGATTTCCCTTTTAATTTCTTCTTTGACTTATGAGTAATTTAGGTGTGTTGTTTAATTTATTCATATGTGTGAGTTTCACAAATTTCTTTCCTGTTATTAACTTCTAATTTAGTTTTATTGTGATCAGAGAAACACAGTTTGTAAATTTGTTTTTTTTTTTAGTCTAGCAGATGTTCTTTTCTAGAGAATGTCCCATTTGAGAACCATACTATTCTGGTTTTGTTGGGTGAAATAGTCTATAGATGTTTTCTACATCTGGTTTATAGTGTTTATACTTCACTAAGTTTTAACATTATTCAAGTCTTCTATTAAATATATCCTCATTGATTTTCACATAGTTCTTCTATCGATTGTTAAATGCAGGATATTGACATCTCCAGATATGTAGTATTATTATTGAATTTTCTATTTCTTCCTTCATTTCAGTCAGTTTTGGTTTTTTATATTTTTTATTCTATTATTTAGATGCATGTATGTTTATAATTATTGTATATTCGGGTAGGTTGACCATCTTATCATTATAAATTTTTCCTCTTAACTCTAGTAATGTTTTTGTGTTTTAAATTCTATTCTGTCTGAAATTAGTCTAGTCATTTGGCTTTCCTATAGTTGCTATTTAAATGATATGTCTCTTTTCATATTTTTACTTTCAATTTATCTATGTCTTTGAATCTAAAGTATATCTCTTTGTTGACAACATGTAGTTGGCCATGTGTTTTTTTATAGATCTGACAGTCCTGAAGTTTAATTGGATTGTTTAATCCATTCATTTTTTTTAAAGTAAATTTATTTTAGGTTAATGTGAGAGTACAAAAACTTAGGTCAAGATATTTGGTATTTTTTTTTAGGTAGAGTCCCTCTCATGGTTATATCTCACACATAAAAGGTATGCCAAGTACTCTGACCCCCATGCCCATTCAGAGAGAGCACTCCTCTTCCTTTCCCTTTCCTTTTTGCCCCTCCTCCCAACTTGAATTAAAATGAGTTTTTCTCTTATGTGGGCATACATCAGATCTTCTACTGGCTTCAAATCAGTATTGAGTACATTGGATAATTGCTTTTCTATTCTTGTGATACTTTACTAAGAAGAATGTATTTAAATTCCATCCAGGATATTACAAAAAATATGGAATCACTATCTTTCCTATGGCCAAATGGTATTCCATGCCATGTAGGTAATCACAATTTGTTAATCCATTCCTGAGTTAATGGGCATTTAGGTTGTTTCCATTTATATTGAGCTATGACATATAATCTAGTGCAAATATCCTTATGATAAGTGATTTTTTTTCTTCTGGATACATGCCTAGTAGTGGGATTGCAGAGTCAAATGGAGATCTAATTTGTAATCTTTGAGTTCTCCCTACCTCTTTCCAAAGAGGCTGTATTATTTTGCAGTTCCACCAACAGTGTGAAAGTGTTCCCCTCTCTCCATAGCCACAACAACATCTGCAGCTTTGGGATTTTGTGACGTGAGCTAACCCTACTGAGGTTAGGTGATATCTCAGGGTGGTTTTGATTTGCATCTCTCTGATGATTAGGGACAATGAACATTTTTTCATATGTTCATTGACATATGGGATTGTTAGCTCTTTTTTTTGTTGATTAACAATCCATTCATATTTAATGTTACTGTCTATACTGTTGGAAATTGTAGCTCATTGTTACTTTATTTACAAAATATTCATTACAAAGTTTTATAAAGCGGTGACAAAGAAGTGGCCAATATATCGAGAATATTTTAAAAATATTTTGTAAAATTTTATAATAAATATTTTGTAAATAAAGGTACATTTAGATACAATTTCCCATTTTCTCTCTGTGTGGTGACTTTACAGGCAACTTTATATACCCTTTATATACCACTGGGCTTCAAATTATCTCACCTACCTGTAAACCAAGCTCAGGCCCAAGTTCAAGGTTCCTATTGAGCAGTAGCTTTGCCTTCAGAGTGAAGAATAATATTTTCCCCTAAGAGATAGCTGCCATCTTTCAGGTATGACCATGATGCTACGGGTTTCTGCTCATGGTAGTTACAAACTGCTTTCCCTTTATGCGCAATATAAGTGGGTATTTCTATAACTGTTATCTCACATAAATCAGCCCCTCTGCTCCCTTCAGGTTAATCTAGTATTAATTGTTACCATGGGGCAATCTGGCTGACAGATTGGTGAGAAGCTTTATCCTCCTGGAGGAGAATGAGCAACAATCATGTCACTGTTCAGCTAGCTGGACTTTGAACCTGCTTCTTGAGGCATAGACTGAACCCACTAAACTGGAAAACTGGGGAAAATTCATCCTCATTAATAGGAAGTAAAATGGAGGACCATTTATTGCCTAGTTAGCCATATAATTTGGTCAACATGTTTAATGACAGTTCCCTTATATTCCCTTATATTCCACCTATCAGTTCTCAAGACTGAAGCTCTTCCTGAAGCTGATGTCTTTCAGAAGCCAATCCTTGTGGCCAAAAATGCTAAGAGTAGGAAGGAGCTGATTCATCCGATTTGTAAGTTACCAAGTTGGCCTCTGTATTAATTAATTATGTATTGTTTAGTAACTCCATTACCAAAAACTTAGCAGCTTAAATAGCACCCATATACTATTTAACAAGCTGTGTAGGTCAGGAACTCAGGTATGGCTTAGGTGAATGCACTGCAAGGCTGCAATCAAGGTGTTAGCCAGGACCAGGTTTCTCATCTAAAGTTTGATGAGAAAAGGACCTGTTCCCAAATTTACACATTTTCTGGCAGAGTCCAATTTCATGCAGGCTATGGACTAGGATCTCAATTCCTTGCTGGCTCTTGGTTGAAAGTTGCCTTAAGGTCTTTGCCACATTGGCTTGTTTCCTCAAGGCCAGTGACAGAGAAAGTCTCCTTGCATGATAGTGATACTATGTACAACCATTTATAACATCACCGTGTACACATAATCGCCTATGTCATGCCACATATGCTATATTCTATTTGATAGAATCAAGTCACAGGTCTTGTTTGAACTTAAGGGGAGATGAAGCACACAGGGTGTGAATTCCTGGAGGTGGGATTCATGGGGTCTCTTTAGAGTCTGTTTGCCAAAGTCTGCCACAGCTCCATGATTACTGGCAGGAGACCTGAGACTCCAGTTAAGAGTGAAAAGGCTTTATTATTCATGCAACACCAGTAGCTGGAATATCAACATTTGTACCAATTTCTTGAGCCCTAATTTTCAAAGTATGATGTGAAGAGGGCCAGATAATACCTTCACTTGCAGTGGGATGTGTTATAGAAAAGAATCTCTGATCTTAGAACATGCAAATCTTCTATTAAAAGCAGTAAGCAAACTTGACCTATGTGTCTAAAGAGAGATATTATCTTTATTGCTCTGGGATCCTAAGCAAATCTGCCTTTGCTCTGAAGGAAGATGCTACCTCTATCTCCAAGACTGTTTGCTCTGTAAACATCCTTGAAAAAGAGTCTGAAACAAATACAGCCTCCCTCTTCCTGGAAGATGTACAGAAGCAGAAGACTAATGGAGGATTATTATCTCTTGATCTTCACTCTGAGGAGTATAACTATGTATAATGGGAAAATATAAACATGGACATGAACAATTCTAAAGAGTGATTGAGTATGGAAAGGGAAATTCAGGGTGGTGTGGAAGCTCTGAGGAAGCCAAAGTTATTGCTAAGTCTAGTGACCAGACAATCCTTTGCAGTATTTATGGTGAATCTTCAAGCATGACACGGACTTCAGATGGTGAGGGAGAGGTGGAGAAGAAAGGCAGAAGATATGGAAACAGCAGCACGAACAGAAGGAAAACACTGTTGTCATTTTGCCCTGTGGGGTAATTAGTTGGACTCAACATTTGGGGGAGAAATGGGGAGTGGTGTGGAAAAAAGTCTGGAAATGTAGAATGAATCTGGCTAATTGAGGGACTTAAATATTTCGTTAGGTGCCATTAAAGTGTCTTGAGTCAAATTGGTGTCATTAAAGTGTTTTGTGTGAATGAGTGTGCAGGGAGTGATTAATTCAGTATTATGTTCTAGGAACTGTAATCTGGAGATAGTGAGATGAGTTAGAGGTAGAAAAAGACTCCAAGCAGTATTCCCAGTGAAAAAACTATTTTGAATGGTACAAGCCAGAAGGTAATGACAGTTTAATGTATTTCTGTGTTTAGTGGGAAGAGACTGCAGTCAGAGTAAGTCTCTTACCTTGCTACAGCTGGTTGGAGTCGGTAGCTCATTGCTTCTATAATGCAAGAAGAAGTGATGAACCATGAGATAACCTAGGGAACCGAGAGGCTGGTGGAATGACAGGGGACATACAGAACTTATGAGAAGGGGCAGATACTGGGGAGAATTTGATAAATTTGGTTTGGGACCAAAAAGAATCCCTTTGTAAATGGATCTATTTGAAGAGTAGGGTGACTGCTTAATGCACGTGCACTTAATTCATTTGGTATGATGAAAGTTAGGTGTCAAGAAAAGTCTAAAACATTGAGATAAAATTCAGGACCATCATACTAAGGTTGGGGGGTGACAGGTAGAGAGATTAGGTAGAGATTTTCTTTCATTTGATTGAATCATGTTTAAGGAAAAAGATAATATGTTTAAGTTTGGTTAAAACTGCAATTATTTCCATACCTTTACACTGAGAAAAATTTGATTATGTATTGCAGTTCATTTGGGCAGGTAGAGGCCATTTTTAAAGACTGAAGATTTATCATAGAATATGTAGGTCTTGAGTTTTAAACTCAGCGACTACACGGGTCAAATATATACACATTAGCTTTTTCATTTAAGGAGAGTTATTTTATGTGTTTTTACATAACTTGAACTTGGTTGGAGAGAGTAAGCCAGGCACAATACTTTCTTTAAGTTCCTTTTTAAAAAGTATGAATTCACCAGGAAGCACTAGAGTTAATTTTGGTTCTCACTATTATTTTGTAGGTTTTGCTTCAGAGTTAACTTTCAAGATGTTTGTTTTCAACTGAAAGAAACCAAATTTATAATGAAAGTGGCTGTCATAAGGTAAGGGTAAACACCCGGGTACTTGGACTTATCTAACAAGGAAGAAGGAAGGACCAGGAAGGAAAAGATAGAGGGTGGGGCAAAGTAATCTTAGCACTCTGGGAGGCTGAGATGGGGAGGGCCCCTTGAGTTCAGGAGTTCAAGACCATCCTGAGCAAGAGCAAGATCCCAATCTCTACTAAAGAAAAATAGAGGGGGATTGGAAGGATCACTTCTGAGGTTTATCTTACAGGGGTACAAGTGAATCATTCTAAGAGTAGAGTGTGAATGTTTTAAAACAATAACTAAGAAAATGACATGAGGGCTATGTTAACCAGTTTGATGGAAGTATTTCGGATTGTGTGTGAAAACTCCACACTGTACCCCAGAAGTGCATTAATGTACATAGTTACCATTCAATTAAAAAAAAAAAAGAAAAAAAAAAGTAGAAGAAGTAGCTGGGCGTCGTAGTGGGCACCTGTAGTCCCAGTTATGTGGAAAACTGAGGCAGACAATCACTTCAGTCCAGGAGTTTGAGGTTGCTGTGAGCTAGGCTGACTCCATGGGCACACTAGCCTGGGGCAACAGAGTGAGACCCTGTCTCAAAAAATAAAATAAAATAAATAAAATAAAATAGACTTGTATAAGAATATTCATAGTAGCTTTATTCATAACAGCTTCAAACTGGAAACAACTGAAAAGTCCACTAACAGTAGAACAGTTTAAGCATCACAAATTATGATATATTCATTTCACAGAAGATCACATAGCAATGAGAAAAAAATAACCACTACATGAAGTGGTATGTGTGGGTCACGGTCAGAGTCATGAGTAAAAGATGCTAGACCCAGGAGGGAAACTGCAGGATTCCGTTGCTGTAATGTTTAACTGTAGCTCAAACTAATATCATAGTATAAGTGATATGCGTTTTTAATATTTTTGGTTCTTTTTATTATTTTATTTTTAATTTTTTAACCGGTAAACTAATTGTACATATTTATGGGGTCCATACTGGTGTTGCAACATGTCCTCTGATGTTTCATGATCAGATTAGAATAATTAGCCTGGTGGTTGAATACTTTTTACACTTACTTTTATGTGGAGGTACCTCTGTGTACAGTTTGATAACATAGTGTTATCAAACTTTAATCTTTGCTAATCTCATATGTAAGAAAAATCATTTAGTGCAGTTTTAATTTTTATTTATCACGAATGACTTTGAACATCTTTCTTGTGACTAAGGTACAGTTTTTGTTCCTTTTCTGCGAGTCTGTGTAGGCACACACACATATACATAGAGATGTGCAATACACACACATATATGAATTTTGCCTAGTTTTTATGTTTCCTTTATTCTTAGGTAAGAACCCTTTACGTATATAGTCTTAACCCATGTTTACGATATTAGTTGCAGTCCCCCTTTTTCCAACCCCCAGTTTTGTAATTTCTCTTTTGATTTTGCTACACGGTTTATTTCTGGTCAGAAAATTTTTTATTTTTATATATTTCAATTACTACTCTCTTGCTTTTGAGCTTTAAGTCACATTTAGAAAGGCCTTCCCTGGTTCGTTATTATAAAACATCGCTCTTAGGTCAATGTTTTTATTTTAGATGTTTTAAACTTTTCTCCATTTGGAACTTATTCTGGTGTAAGTTGGGAGAAGCCATTCAAGTCGACTCTTTCCACGTGACTTCCCTGCTGTCCACAAACTACTTTTTATCTATCTTCTGCTCAAAATTTGGTGTACGGACATTAGCCATGTCTCAATTGGTGTGTGTATTTGGATATGCTTCAAAATGTATTCTGCTTCCAGTATTGACTGTTTAAATTATTGTGGCCTGTGATAAAATTTAATTTCTGTTAGACCCGACCACCCCTTTATTACTCTTTATTTGCAGAATTTACCACAAAAATTCCAATTTTTCTTTTTAATGAAAAAATTTGAATCATGTTTTCTATAAAGTTGCTCCACAAATAATTTTTTCGAATTTTTGAGGATTGTGTTAAATTTATTGATTAGTAAGAACTAATAGATTTTTGATATTGCTATCCTATAAATAGCTTCCTTCTTTGTGTAGTTCTGCGTCATTCAATAGCATTTAAAAGTTTTCTTCTTGTAGGTCTTGCTCATGGGGTTATAGGTGGAAAAAGCCCATTATTCTGTGTATTTTATTCTTTTGTTGCTATAGTAAATACTTTTCCTGTCTTCAGCTCATCCTCTAACTGTTTGGTTATTTTTATACAGGAAGGAGAGTGATTTTGTATTGGAGATATGTGTAATTTTTTTTTTTTTTTTGGTCATCGTGGGTTTTCAATAGTTTCTCTTTCTTTTTAGGTAAATATCATCTTTAAATAGTAAATGCAGTGGTGAGTACTTCCAAAAAAAGGTTGACTAACAGTGACAATGAGGGCGTGCTCGTCTTGTTCCTACCTTTAATGGGGCTGCCTCCAGTGTTTCCACATTAAGCTGATTGATACGTGCTTGGACAGTATCTGTCAGGCAATATGAAATGTTTTCACTTCCATCATTTTCTAGATATTCTGCAATTTCAGTTTTGACCTTAATCTTGACCCAAGTTGTTTAATAGAGAGTTTTAGATTTTTGGATGTTAGGGATTTGGGGTTTGCTTTCTGGCAAGTTAACTTCTAAGTTCTCTTACTTGTTATGACGTGCTATTGGTTGCTCCTGTTTCTCTTTAGTTTTTTCATTTTGTGTTCCATGTTCTTTTTTTCTTTTAATAATTTTAAAAGTTTGATTTCTGTTCCAGTGATTATTTTTAATAACTATAACATTATAAAGTACTCTTAATCTTCTATCCTTGAGAGCATCTATCACCTCTCTCCTATGAGCTACTGATATTTAACTTCTTTATCTTATGTACTTCTATCACCCAATTTTAATTGATTGTATTATTTTTCTTAATTATATTTATATCTGTAAGCACACTTATTACTTGGTTATTTGATATATTGGTTTTAAATTGCCTCATTGGACCCTAGGGTATTAAAAAAATTAAATAGGAAATAAGCACAACTGTATTACCCCTTACTTTCACTTCTCTCAACTCAATTTTTAAAAGTCATATAATTTCTACATTGTCAGGTTTAAAATGATTAAAGTCTCCTCTTTATTCCATAATTCATAGGTTTGTTCAAGTCTTAATCATACAGTCCAATGGTTTAAATGCTTAAATACTCCTTTCTAGTCTTTGAGTCATAGTGAATACCTTTATCTACTGGTTGCCTGAAGTTAGCTTTCTGATATTTCTTAGTAAGAGCGACTGGGGTCTAAAATCAGCATCTTTCTGCATGTGGAAAAGTGTTTCTTGTCTTTATATCTGAATGACAGTCTATCTGGGTATAAACATTTTTCAGTCACATTTTCTTTTCTTAAGGATCTTCTAGTTAGTATTACTCTGTTTCCTAGCAGTGATCTTTCCGAACTCCGAGGCCTGCATTTTCTTCTAATAAATGACTTGATTTTTGTCTGAATCCTTAGATTATTCTTTGTCTTTGAAGTTTAGTAACTTTTCTGAGGTGTCTCAAAGAGAGTATGTTTATTTTCCATGCTAAGTTTTCCTTTGGTGTAGTGTGACTTTTCATTCTATAGATTCAAGTCTTGCATAATTTCGATACTTTGGCTGAACTATACCCTTTTGTTTGCTTGTTTCACTACTTTACTTCTTTATGGATAAACATGTCTATCTTACTCGCCAACCATTTTCTCTCTAATATTTTAAATAATTAATTATTTTTTTTTCTGAGACAAAGTCTCATTCTGTTACCTAGGCTAGAGTGCCATAGCATCAGCCTAGTTCACAGCAACCTCAAACTTCTGGGCTCAAGAGATCCTCCTGCTTCAGCCTTCCAGGGTGCTAGGGTCATAGGCAGGAGCCACTGCACTGGCTTCTCTTTAATATTATAATCTGTTTAATTCCATCTTATTTCGCTTGCTTTTTCTCATTTCTATAACCCCTGTCCCCATTATGTTTCAATGACATTGATTCTCTTTTATATTATTTCTAATTTAAACTTTATTTCTTCACCACTTTTGTTTGTTTTCCTTTTCTTAGCTCTTCAACCTGTTGTTTCAACTAAATGTTAGTTCTCCAAAACGTCTCTGATCTCCTCCATATTACTTGAGCTCTTATTTGTAGGGATAATGGATTTATTATACCTTTAAAATCATGATAATATGTTTTCTTGATATATATTCATGATAATATTGTCTTCATTGGCTTTCTTTGGGGGGATGTCTGTGTCATTTTACTTGTCATTTCTTTATTTTTTTCTCATGCTATATAGTAACTTGGTATATATGTGTGTGTGTGTGTGTGTATTTTTTTTTTTTTTTTTTGCTAGTTCATTTTTCTAAAGACTTTTGTTTTTCTTAGAACACAGCACATTTTCTCTGGACCAGCTATTTTTAGGGGGCCAATCTTACAGAGAAGGCAAAGCCATATTTCAGTCTTGCAGAAATTCTAATTGTTTTGGTAGGGTATTTCTTTGGAAGTGTTCATTTATTTCTCCCAAACCAGCTGAGAGTGTAGGCAGAAGAAGTATCCTAATGCAGATAATCTCTCACTTCTCATGCCATCAGAGTTACTTGTTCCAGTATAAAAGACCCTCTCAAAATTTAGTGGCTTACAGCAACAGCCCTTTACTACTTATTATGAGGGGGCTGGTCACATTTATAAGTTGGTTAACTTTTAATTTGGGTCTTTCCTAAGTCTATGGCTGACTAGAGCATGGCTGATTTTAGCTGGGCTGGGTTGGGTTGGAGGTGGTTTTTCTTTACATATCTTTCACCCACTTCCCAGGACTAGCATGCTGGTCTGTGCTTATTCTTTCTCATAGTGAAGGCAGAGGAGCAAAAGGGCAGGGCTCAATACTCAGGACTCTTGAGAACTTGCCTTGGTACTGACATATCACCATATTTACTTTGTTCTATTGGCCAAAGCAAATCACTTGGCTAAGCCAAGAGCCAAAGACTGGAGAAATGGACTATACCTCCTTAGTAAAAAAAGCTGAAGAGTCCCATGAAGAAGAACGTGGATGCAGGGATGTAGCATGGGGCCATTAGTACAATTTGTCACATTTGCCAAACACAGAATTCATTCTGCAGATATAATGTGTTTGTTTAATTATCTGCTCATCTCCTTATTCCCTGCTTTTCATAACTTTGTGCTAACTGGTCCAAGAATTTCCCAGTGCTAGTCCATGCACTTGTTCCTTTAGTGTCTAACAAGGTGAGATTGATGGGCTCCATGCCTATAGCTCAGTGAGTAGGGCGCCGGCCACATACACCCAGTCTGGTGGGTTCAAACTTGGCCCAGGCCTGCTAAAGAACAATGACAACTGCAACTAAAAATAGCCGGACTTTGTGGCGGGCACCAGTGGTCCCAACTAATTGGGAGACTGAGGTAAGAGAATCACTTAAGTCCAAGAGTTTGAGGCTGCTGTGAGCTGTGACATCATGGGACTCTACTGAGGGCGACATAGTGAGATTCTATCTGAAAAAAAAAAAAAAGATGCGATAGATGGACTCTTAAGATGGAGCCACTTGCCCCACCTCCTGATCTTTGCATCTCCTATAATTCCCTCTTGAGTGTAGCCTGAACTTGGTGACTTGCCTCTAAGAAAAAAGTAATTGAATGACACTCGCAAGATTAGGCTATAAAAAATTGTGACTTCCACTTTGCTCCCTGTCACTCTTTTTCCCTGGGGTTTTGTTGTTGTTGTCGTTGTTCTTGTTTGTTTTGTTTTTACTTGTTTGTTCTGATGAAGCAAGCTTCCATGTTGACTAATGCCCTTAGGAAGAGACTCATGAGGCAAAGAACTGAGAGTGGCCTCCAGTCAATATCTAGCAAGGACTGAGGTCCTTAATTTCAAGCTTGTAAGTGGACTCTGCCCTAGTAGAGACTTCAGATGACTACAGCCTTGACTGACACCTTGATTGCAGTTTGTGAGGGATTCTGAAGTAGAGGACTTGGCTAAGCCATGACCAGAATCTTGACCTACAGAAACTTTGAAGACAGTAAATGATGATGGTTACACCGTTAAGTTTTGGAATAATACATTACACTGGATAACTAATGCTGGGTTCATTGATTCTACCTTTCAGGCTGTGCCACTTGTCTTGGACTTGTCTTGGAAAAAACTGTTGAGACCGGTAGTCAAGGCTGTGTCTCTCAGGCCGACTGTCATTGCATGTGGCATCTCTTTCTTACATTGTGGTTTGATGTTTGTTGTCTATTTAAGGAAATAACTTAGCGTTTTATTACAGGATCATTAAAGAAAGAGTTCAGAGATTTTTTCTCTTTCTCCTTTTACTTATTGAGTTTGGGTTATTTTTTCCTGCCATTATAGAAATAAAAGTCTGATCTGACTTTTGGCCTCTGAATTTTAGAGGGTCCCTGCTTTAGACCCTTGGGAAAATAATATGGGTGAAATGTAAATATCCTTAACCCAATGTCTCAATACAAGATTCGTGGCAGCTTTGCACGGTCCAATTTTAACTAAGCATCCTCCCTTCACAGTTTGGATCTTAGCTACTCAACACAAGAGGCAGTAAATGTGGCCAAAAGCATGGGTTCTAGTATCAGATCAACTGTATTTTCACCCTAGCTCTGCCATTTACTACTATCTGTTCCCAGGAAAATATTCTTCCTAGATTTTATTTTTCTAATCTCCAAATACTTTAAAATATTGAGAACTAATATTGATAGTATTACTAGGCTGATGAAATAACAATTCATGACAAGTATTTAACACAGCTTAAGAAACATACCTTTGCCAGATGACAAGCTCTCCATAAATGTTAACTACACAAAAGCATATTTATTGAATAGACCTATTAAGTGCCTAGTAGTGTGCTGCGTTATGCAGATACTAATATGAATGTTCACTGGTTCATTTTCTCAAGGAAATCACAGTCTTGTAAGTGAAATTATATTTGTACAAATTATTGCTTCCAAACACTGTCATGTACTTTAGTTATGTCATCCTGATAAACTCTATTTTGAGGTATTATTCCTGAGTTCCTGCTTTAGTTTCTTGCCTCGTATCCCAGTTACTCTAAGACTTGAGGATTTTTCTTTTAACCATAGGTCTTTCCATGGGGATAGACAAATGAAAACTGCCCATCTACCAATCTCCCTTCTGAAATCCCTTCAGCTAATTCTCACAATATCTCTAGATAGCTTACAAAATTGGGCTGATGAAGCTATTGGATATTGGGAAAACATTTAGATAAATCTGTTGGTTAGTATGCATGAAGAAACTGCTGTCATTGTTATCTCTCCAGGCCTTTGATTGGCAGAGCCATCTTCTGCAACCCTCTTCAGTGCGCTTCAATACCATCCCCCAAATCTAGAGACCAGAGGGTCCCCTGATAATCTGTTTCTTTGCTTCTTTCCAGTTCTCTGCACATATGTTATGTGTGTGTGTTGGGATTATGTGGGTCAATGGCAAGGTTATAGAATACTAGAGAAGTGCAGTAGAACTGAAAGGCAAGTGAGAAGTTGATAACATGCAGGTAGAGATAAGATCTGGGTATGGTGGAGAGTAGGTAGCAAAGGGTTTAGCCATTGCAACATTGATCAAGAATCAAAGAGAGACTGGCACAAATGCTCTAGTGAGTTGCTTTGGCATCAACAACAAAACTGCCAGGCAAACATCTTTCCTATAGATCTGCCCAATTTACCTGGCAGAAACATCTTAGAGAACAAGACTGTTCAGAACACCACCCTGAAAAACATAAAAAATAAAAACAATGCCATCTTCTGTTTAGGTCACAAAGTAGAACGATTCAAATCCAAACAGACAACAAACAAACAATGAAATAAAAGCCAAAAGTTCCAATTATATCCACGTCCATTCTGCAGACACAGATGGGAGCATGTTAAGCAAGAATAGAAGAAAGCTGGTGAGTTTCTAGAGCTCCTGGCCAGAGCTGGGAGATGAGGTGCCCATGGCTCATTTTGGCTGTGATGCCTACGGTGTTGTCAAACGTATTTCATTAGTGTTTTTCCCTTATTAAATATGAAAATCATGTCAAAGGTAAATGTCAAGAGGCTATAAAATTACCCTTCTTATCTTCTGTACATTTATCAGTTGATAAATGGAAAGACACTGCTGCCAAAATAACTGAATGAATAATTTATAAATGACTGATGCATCTTGTACGTTGTTTCAGGCACAAAACAGTAGGACATCAATAATCAAAGGAAGTTGGATTAATTTAGCAGTATTTTGCCATTGATATTTTTATCTAAGTGCTGCACTCAAGACCTTGTTGGTCACAGAAACTTCCTTCCTGTTACTTTAAACGTTACCCACTTGCAGTAGGGGGTACAGAAGGAGGGGAGCCCTCTTTTGCTTCAGAGCTCCCTCACTCCTCTTTAATAATAAGTACCATTAACTTTGATATAATGAGTAGATCCAAGTATACCCTCTCCCTGTATGGATTTTCTCATAATACTTAAACCAAGAATGTAGCAAAAAATTTTCTCTTGACTTAAAATTTTCTTTTGATTCATATCAAGCCTGAATTTTAACTTCCCCTATAGGTCATTTTCCATCCTGAATTTACATTACAGCAGTGTTATCTCTGAATTGCTAGTCTCTCTAGGGAAATTTTCTTAAATGCTTTTAAAATTCTGCAATGCTGCAATCTTAGTCACCCTAAGAAGCCCTTTAATGTGCTGGTGGAGAATGGACAGAACAGAGTGCAAATCTGTTCATTCTGCTCTCTGGGGTTTGGGTACCTGGCCTGGGACCAACCAGAAAGAAGGCCCTGGATGTTGACCTCCCACAAAAGTAAGCCAAGCTGGAGGCTTTCTTGGGGAAGGGAAAGAGAAAGGGAGGGAGGAAGGGAAGGAGGGAAGGAGGAAGGGAGGGAAGGAAGGAAGAAAGGGAGGGAGGAAGGGGGAAGAAAAGAAAGAAAGCAATCAGAGGAAAAGGGGGAAGTCTCAACCTGAATCTGGTCAGTAGTCTCTTATTGGGGATATGCCCTAATGAAGGGAAAGGGCCCCATAATTAACGTCATGATGTTCCTTGACATGGCTCTTGAAGGGTGACCACTTGATTAATTTTTAACAATTCCACCCTATGACTTTACCCACCGATCCTAGAGATCTGCTTTGTTTTTGCAGGCCCACGTCAGAACCGCCTTGCCTCGGGTCCCCAGCCCCACTGCCTGTTAACAGGAGCCGCTTCCAGGGCGCATGGCCCTTGCCGGGCATGACCAGCATCAGGCTGCTCTGTGGCTGCTGCGCTCCTCCTGCCCTGCGCGCCCAGGGTTCCAGGTCCCCGGCTGGTTACGAGCAGCTCCACAGTTAGCAAACTGCTGTGAATAAATAAATGGAGATGGGGGTGAGAGTAGGGGCTCTGCAGGCAAGGGTGAGAAGTGGTGCCCTCCCAGGGCACGGAGCTGATCTGCAGAATTGGCCCAGACCCTGGAACTTCACAGACAGTGCAGCAGAAGGCTCTCTGGTTTGGGCATTTATTACCTGGAGCAAAATGTGCAGAGAGGGGAGATAATGAAGTACTTGACTAATTCAGTGTGATCCAGCTGGCTGAGCCAGAGGGGCTGGCTGCGGAGCCCGAGCCTGGGAAGCTAAAGAACTCACTGCTAGCCATTTTCCCTGGGCACCCGGGAAGCCAAAACAAAGGAGGCGGAGATCAAAAAGCAGGGACTTATCAATAATAAAGAAGGAGGGGAGTCGGGGAGAGAAGGAGCAGGGGAGGAGGGCTTCCTTCCCGACGTTTTTAAGAAAGTTATTTTTTTCTCATTTGATTTCCGAATCAATCACTTTCCACTCTCTGGACCCTGGCATTCTCAGTCCAGTCAGCCTTTTTGGTGACCGACAGCAGTTTCCTTTCCCTTTTTCCTTTCTGTTTTGACTTGCATATTTGCCAGTGAATGCTGGCCAAATGCAGAGAGACGGATTCCCTTTCACACACACAGAAACACAGAGGGTGCTTCTGGTCAAGGTGGAGGTGGACTTTTGGCTAACAGCTTTGGGACCAGAACATGACTGTGACAGAGGCCGCCTTCGTCTTTGGCTGTGCAGAAGCCAGCTGCCTTATGGTGTTCTGGTCCTTCTCTACCTGCTAATAGCCCCGCACTCTCTCTGCCATTTCATGCAGTAAATAATGGATCTTGAATGTTTAGATGTGTTTGTGCACTTGGAGGACCATCTGTTTACAGATCCAATAAATGAAACATTGGGTTGACTGGCTCCAGCACTGTATGCATTGTAATTATCTTTTAAAAATAGACACCCTGTTCATCCTGGGTTCCAGTGCATGAATTGTAACAGTCCTGTGGGGTTCACTATTCTTCAGACTCAGAAAAAAGGGGCTCCCTACATAGTGAGGAACAAATGTGACAGATGAGCTCTGGTGGGAAGAGTAAGCAGGTGGGAATAAGGAGAAGTTGTTCCACCAGCTGGAGCTTGATTTCTAAAGACTATCGTGTGAAGGGGGATTCCTGCAAACAGGAGCAAAGTGCACCTGTTGCTAATCTTTGGTCTTCACTTTAAGGCAAGGTGTGGTTTTAGGAAATGCAGTGAGGGATGTGGTCAGCTTCTCATCTTCCTCATTTCCTTACTTTGCACTGTCTTCATTTCCATTTTCTTTAGAAGGCTTCCTACTGTCTTTCTTTGTTCTCATCAAAAACTTTTCTTGGGGCTCAGCGCCTGTAGTACAGTGGTTACTCCGCCAGCCACATGCACCAAGGCTGGCAAGTTCAAGCCTGGACTGGGGCCAGCTAAAGAACAATGACAACTGTAACAAGAAAATGGCCGAGCACTGTGGCAGGCTCCTGTAGTCCCAGCTACTTGGGAAACTGAGGCAGAGACTCACTTAAGCCCAAGAGTTTGAGGTTGCAACATAGTGAGAGGGCAACATAGTGAGACTCTGTCTCAAAACAACAACAACAACAAAACTTTTTGTGGGTCCTTTAATTTTACTATGATGTAAATGACTACTGGCATTTAAAGAATTAAAACTTCCTTGCCCTTGGGCTATCTTTATTAAATAAATAAAGCTGTAAAACATAATGGATGAAGCCATGGGCTTTGAAGCATTAAACTTTCAAGGCAGAGATTTTTTGTTTTGTTTTGGTGGCCCAAGACCCTTCATTTTCTCCAAACATCACATAGGATTGGCAGTTGCCTACCTATAATCGTAAGGATCAATGTATATGCCATTATCTTTGAAATTTAGTATTATGCAAATGCTTTATGGTACTGGGCACATGTATTAGTTGCATTGACAAATTTGGCTTCCTTGTTTTATCATGAGAAAAAAAAAAGGAGGAAATAAAATATTCACTTTGAATAAGCCTATCTTTTCATCAGGGCCTGAGGGCTTTTAGGGGGTAAAAGAAGGGAGACTTACTCAAGCTAGATCACAGAGCTTTGTTGGGAAGAAGCACGCATAAGGCGATGGTTGTTAAAGAATCCAAGATCAGGGGTTATTACGCAGCTGAGCCTCACATAGACTAAGGAACAGACTCTGGATTCAAGGTCTAGCACCCAGGCAGCAGAGCATTCTGGGTCATTGCTCTGGCTCTGTTACTAAAGAGAGTCCACCATATTCCAGATGTCTGCTCACCTCTGGTTTCTGCTCCTTCATCCTTCATAGTTTTTCTTTTTAAGTTTTTACTATTTATTTTCAATTGACAAGTAAAAATCATATATATATGTATATATTTATAGAGTAAGATGAATGTTTTGATATGTGTATACATGTGGATTGATTAAATAAGGCCAATTACCACATCCATCACTTCATGATTATTTGTGGTAAGAATATTTAAAGTATATTCTCTTAGCAATTTTCAAATATACATTATTATTAATTATAAAACCATGCCATATAATAGATCACCAGAACTCATTCCTCCTGTCTAACTGAACATTTGCTCCCTTTAAACAATATCTCCATATTTCCCACCTCCCAGCCTCTGGCAACCACTTATTCTTATCTTGTGCTTCTAGGAGTTTGGCTTTTTTTTAAAATTCTGCATATAAGTGAGATCATATGGTGTCTTTCTGTCCCTGGCTTATTTCATCTAGCATAATGTCCTTCAGGTCTGCCTGTGTCACAAATGACAGGGTTTCCTTCTTCTTTTTTTTTTTTAAAGGTCAAATAGTATTCTGTTGTGTATGTACACACCACATTTTCTTTATCCATCCACTGACTGATGGACACTCAGGTTGATTCCATACCTTAGCTACTGTGAATAGTGCTTCAGTGAACTAAGAAGACCAGGTATCTCTGACATACTGATTTTAGTTTCTTTGGGTTTATATCCGGAATATGTAGAATTGCTGGATCATATGGTAGTTCTATTTTTATTTTTTTGAGAAACCTCTAGAATGTTTTTTAAGACAGCCATATTCCTCATAATCTGGGACTCTCACTGTTCCCATCTGGCCTTTCTGACCCAACACCTTTATTTCCAGTTCCCAGGAAGGAACAGGGTTGTACTGATTTCTCGCAAGACACCAGAACGTGGTTTTGACTATGTGTGCTTTCCTACTTACTACACTTCCGCCTAAAATTAGCAAAGGTGGGCAGGGCAGACCCTGTGGACAAAGTACAGACCAGTGGTAGCATGAGGTAGGCTCATTCCTTTAGGATATGAGCGGGCAGACACCCCAGAGATATTCTCCTAAGTGCAAATTAATGTTATATTCAGGGTATAGTCAGGATGAGAGGGCTATATAATTTATTTTACATTTTGTTTTGGGCAACTGGCAATTTGGTGTATACTACCTTGAGTAAGAGTCTTCATTTTGTGAAATACCAGGGTTAATGGGACTTGCCTTCAAGATGTATCATCTATTCTTTGTGTATACTTTTTCTTTAGAGACAAAGTCTCACTTTATTGCCCTTGGTAGAGTGCTGTGGTGTCACAGCTCACAGCAACCTCCAACTTCTAGGCCTAGGCCATTCTCTTGCCTCAGCCTGCTGAGTAGCTGAGACTATAGGCGCATGCTTCAATGCCCAGCTATTTTTTGTTGCAGTTTGGCTGGGGCGGTGTTCGAACTCGCCACCCTTGGGATATGGGGCCAGCGTCCTACTCACTGAGCCACAGGTACTGCCCCTTTGTGTATATTTTTATGTAATTCATTTCACTCCTGAGAGTTCTAGTTACTGGACAGTACTTTGCTAATATTTGCAATAAACTAGTTTAGATAAACAGAGCCTGGATACTAGCCTTGACCGTTGCAGTAAGATAAAATGCTTTGTGAAAAATTTCTGTAGGTTATTGTCAAACCAGCTTTTCTGACAAACTGCCTCATCAGAGCAGCAACTGGCTACCTTGATGGATGCTTGGAACAAGTGCATATTAAATCCTCTTATGGCACTTCCAGAACTTTGCTCTGCTCTGCAATCTCTTTAAGAACGTGAGTCCAAAGAGTATCAGTTTGAGAAAGGGGAATTGAGCCCATATATTCAGATGGGTTGGGCATTGTTTGGGGGAATAGGAGGCAGGGTATGGGATGTGGAGTTTCCAGGTGACTCAGGGATTAAGAAGTCAGCATGCAAGGCTCAGTCTCCAAGTATGTAGCATCACATTTTGTCCCATCTGAGGAAAGAAGGGAGCCAAAGTGTGGTAATGTAGTTGTCCAGAGGCTGGTAGACCAGGGCACTGGGGCACTTAGATTTAGCAGTTGGGAGAGGAAGGGGAGCAGCAGCATTTGGAAAGACTGTTGATGATCATGAGGAAGGCGTATGCATCTTATAGGGGCAAAGAAAGTAGATTCAGGACTAAAAGCAATGGCCAAGGTCTATTAGAATATCCACCCAGCAGGGAGCAAGGATATGGGCTCACTAAGCTTCACAGAGGAGCTATTATTAATAGTGTGTACGTGATGGGCCAGGGAGGATGGGTAGTGGTGAGCTGATCTGGAGCTGTGAGATGGTCTGGAAGAGCACATTCAAAGTTAGCTTGATGGAAAGAAAAACATCATATCAAGCCTTCTGATTTGAGAAATGTGTTTATGTAAGCATAGGAGTGAAAAGGGCTATTTAAGCAATTTTTGCTTTAAAACCATGTGGTCTAGGTATTGGCCTAGGGGGACACAGTACTGGCAGATGAATCCTTACACTTTAGTCACTTTTGGTATAGAACCTTGCTCTTCAGCAAGAAATAATAGTGGCCAGTGGAGATGATTCCCAAGGAAGGAGATATGTGTTGATATTAACCTAGGCCATTGTCTAAGATCTTGGCAAATAGCCATGGTTAGAATGGCAATGTATACACGAGTAGTTAAAAATCATGGCTACCCCATATTAACATATAGCACATTTTTTATTACACATTATTTTAATACCTTTTCATTTGTTATTACAACAAGTACAGTCTCCCATTCTCAGTCCAAGGACCACAGTAGGGAGAATGGCTTATGTGTGAAGAGCACAAGGATGTGTATCTGTTGGAACCTTGGCAGGAAACATGAATGGAACACTCAAAGGGATGAGTAAAGTTAGGTTAATAAAGGAAGTGCTCACAGAAGAACAATGAAGAGTTAAGAGAACCCAAATGAGATAGTAAAGCACACAGGGTCCAGCCACAGAGGGAATCCCAATGCTATCACCAGTCCCTCCCCCCCCCCCAAATGGGCCAGGGGAGAGGGCAGTGCTTCCGGAAGCAAGCAATATCAGTAGGCATGGAAGGGGGCTGCCTTGGTTGGAGGAAGGTACCACTTTAAAAACTGTGGCCTATGGGAGGGCCTGGGAGCAGACATATTCTAGTTTCTACTTCTTCCTTCCAATATCCCACTGGGATCTCCTTGGGCCAAACCCACCCAGCATCCAATAGACAAGGGCGTCCAGGTGATGTGCTCCATAGAGGTGAGCCACCCAGGGCACAGGGCAGGGAAAAGCAGGATAGAGTATGAGTCTACAGGCACGAGTGGAGAATTAAAGGTCCAACATTCTTACTGAGTGTTCCCTAGGGAAAGGAGAGCTAGATGTAGGTAAATCTATCCAGTATATTATTGGACTAATCAACCAAATAAATTAAGATGCTGGTAAAACTACTCTCAGCATGTGAAAAAGCAGCAAGCCTGGTTATTTCATATGAAATAAATCTAAGCAACTGTGATGAATTATTTTTTAAAAAATCAAGTAAAGCAGTAGAACCTTTCAGAGATGGGGGTTAGATGAGCGATAGGAATTTTTCCTGTTTCTTAGTAAGTTTAACTTTATTTGAAATTACCTGGATGCTTATACACTGTCACCCTTGGTAGTGTACACTCAAAAGATTCTCCTGAAACTTAGTGGCTCTTTGGTAGGATAAAGCTTGTGTTAGAATTATAACAACCTATAAATAGAAAGTCATTAAAGCACTATTTAAAAGAGCCTAATCCAATTTTAATCATATAGTGGGAAATATATTTAAAATATATACCTGTGTTAGTGACATTGGTATAGCCTGACAGATGTAAAGTAAGAGCTCGCATATTCACATCCACTTGTTTAAACCCTAAATTAAATATGCTACATAGATCACCTGTGTTTAAGTAGTTCAGTTTAAGAGAGCCACAAACTTTTATTGAGCGTTTATTATATGCTAAGACACTCTGGGAACTGCAGTAGAGCAGTGTCTTAAAGGATTTTCTTCTACTGACTGAAAAAGCAAACCTGGGCTTGCATACATAGCAGTTCATTTTGTATTTGGAAAAGTAATTTGTAATGAAAAAAAAACCCCACATTCTGGCCATTCCCATTGCACTTCTTTGATGGAGTTTCATTTTCTGCCTATCTAAATAAACCTTTGGTGGAGCTGATTTCCAAGGTCCATGCTTTCCAAGTCTTAATGAATGTCAAGTAATAATTACAAGTTTATTGCATTTGATGATAACAACAACAGTAATAATAATGGTAAAAAACAATAATCATCAGTATTTATGACAGTGCAGTCAGTAATGGTGTTTGTTGTGCCAAGTAAGTGCAGTTCAGTACCAGATGGACTAGGCAAGCCCTGCCTGTCTGCGCCTTCCCGGCGCGGCACCCAAGATGCCGCCACACCCTGCCAAGAGCACAGACATGCTCCTTCATATATATGAAGTCAAGGACCAGGATCCCCACTTATGTAGTCCTAAGACCCAGCCCGACAGATGTAAACTAAGAATTCGCATAGTCACATCTACTTCTAAATAATCGGTGTAAGAATTCCAAAGTTTCAACTGAAAAATAAAAAGTATCTTCAACATCCCTCACATCCCTGTATCATATCACTCTTGGTTTCCTGGGAGTCAGTAAAAAATAACTCATTTTTAACAATCTCTCACTCATCGGATTATTTATGCTAAAGCCAAGTTAGAAGCTAGGGAGAAAAATTTCCCCGAAGAAGTTCCACTTAAAATGACATTGAAGGCTCTACAATTCTTGTCTCACAATCTTTTATTCTCCAGGGCCATTTATTCTAAAATGGCAGCATAAATAGCAGTGAAAAAGACTGGGATTAATAGATGTTAGTGAAAATCAAACTCAATTTGTGATTTTGAGCTAAAGGCAATTTTCAGTTTAAGCTGTAGTATTCTGTGACCTTGGGCAAATCCTTTACTATCGAGCACATGAGGATACGTTTTGTTTGATGATAACGTCGCTAGGTCATTGAAACCTTATGGATGAGGGGTTTATTTTTCTCCACTGCTATCCTATTTACTAAATCTTTGTGGATAACTCTCTGAACATAAATTGCATAATTCTTATTTTTTTTTTTTAAATTCTGGATTGTGTAGACATTACTTCTCATTGAATTGTTACTAAACTGAACTTGTACAAACTGCTGATGCTCAAGTCACAAAGCCCTGTTATTCCCGGGCCTCCCACCAGTCAAACTGACGACCAGCCTGCTACCACCAGACTCTTTGGATAAATGTATCTCTTGGCCCCAGTGTATATGACTATGATGCTTATCTGCTTTCTGGGGCTGTTATGAGGATTAATTAATACTTGTGAAGAGCTATAATCACCTTGGATGAAAGGAGCAGTAGGGAAATAATGACACTTCAGAGTAATATGGCACCTTTCATCTGAGGATCTCAAAGCACTTCACAAGTTTGAATTAATTAAGCCAAGGTAATTGCAAGGTATAATGACAATAACAATAATGATCATAATTATCCTCCACATTATCCTTAAGAACCTGATTTGAAATCAATTCCTGATGGGAGCTCTGCCATGACACTGGTCAGCCCCTTGCTATCCGTAGTTTGCAGCACAAATGCTGGTGGGGGGGGTCTCCTCCTCTGTTCACTTGTCCCCTTCTCACCAGCAGTGCCTGTGGCCTCTGCCAGCACCATGGAATGAATGTAGGTTTTACCAAATGAGGGATTTAGCATTGTGGCTTACCACCTGCATTTGTGTTGATTTTTGGAAATGTAGAAAATATGCTGCTATGCCTTGAACATTCCAGACAAAGCTCATGTTGGAATTTAATTGCCAATGTGCCGTGTTATTGGGAGGTGGGCTTTCAGGGGTGATTATGTCATGGGGCCAGAGCACTCGTGGATGGATTCAAGCCATTATTGGGAGAGAGGATTCCATTCCTGATAACAGGATGAATTTGGCTTGATTTCTTGTCTCCGGCACTGCTTTCCAATATGGCAGCAGTTCTCAACCTGTGAGTCACGACCCACAGGAACCATATTAAAGGACCGCGGCATTAGGAAGGTTGAGAACTGCTGCACTATGGGATGATTCTTGCCAGATGTCAGCACCCTATGCTTGGACTCCCCAGCCTCCTGAAGTCTGAGGCAAATAAACTTCTATTTTTGTAGATTACCCAGTCTGTAGTATTCCAGTATAACAGCAGAAAAATGGACTAAAATGCATGCCATTATAAGGAGTGTTTATCATGTATTCAGTGATTACTCATGACAGTATTTTGGATGACTGCTTTATTATCTCTAATTCTCACACTTACACAGCACTTCCTGTGTACAGAGCACCATCTGAGCACATCACATACGTACAGCAACAATGCTATGTGGTAGATGCCATTATCATCATTATCCCTACTTCACAGATGAGGAAGGTGAGGCACAAATAGTTAGGTAACTTACCCAGATCACAGAGTGTATCTTGGGCAGGTCTTAGAGCTAGCAAGAGAGGATCTGGGAATTTATGACACAGCCAATCTGACGTCAGAATTTGCATGTTCAAACACTACTGACTATACTACCTCTATTAAGAGGAAATAGAATTATAATTTTTACACAAGAAAAGACAATTCCTTAACACCTATGAGAATATATTTTTTATTTTCTCTATAGATATACATGTGTTTATTTGGTTTCCACTTTTTGCCTTCATGAAATTAAAAAAGGCTTAAAATTTAATAACAATAACCATGTTTGAGATAAGGACTAGAAACAAAAACCTCCTAATGAACGAAGATAAATACATTCAAAAAAGAAGTCAGACAATTGCTGCAATAAAATACCCCCTCTGTCGCCTTGTGCAAATTACTTAGCCTTGTACCGCTTCAGTGGCCTCATCCATAACATGGGGAGAATAGAGTCCATTCCTCATAGAAGTGTGAGTGTTACAGTCCTTGGTACATGTAAAGGGTTTTGACCTTGGTCTGGCATATAAGAAATGCCTAATGAGAGATAGCTGTTATAATTATCTACCTTTTAATAAATAACAGATAGTGATTCTGTAACATCATTACATCCATTAAGATATAAACAAATGTTCTTACAAGGCATTCAGACTAATTTTGGGGGAGTTCTGTTGTGAACTCAAAATTCTTCTGAGATATCAGGGTTCTTTCTGTAAAAGAAAAAGTAATTTAGAAATTGCATTGTTCTTAGGTTTACCCTTCTAGGCTTCTCCAAGCTTTTTGTCTCTCTCACCAAGAGACCAATATGGGTTTAGGAATTGGAAAAACACCCACTACCATCTTCTGGGCTAGTCCCACTCTGCAGAAAACAATTGGGGCAATAATGAACTACATTCATGCTCTTTCCATGATATCATGTTTTATTTATTTATTTTTTGTTTGTTTTTGCTGCCATTTTGTAAATCTCCTTTCTAAACCACCACATCATCTTACAACATCTGGTACAGGTGCTCTGGAGAGGTAGAATTTCTACTGTTCCCATAATGGTTAAGAGCCCAAATGATCCAGGGAAAGACCTGCTTCTTAAACCTTGAGCATGTTCACGATGAGATCATGTCCAAAGTCTTCATATTGTTTTGAATAACATTAAGTTAATTTGGCATTGGCCAGTGTTTCTTTATAACCTGATTCTTTTTGAGAGGAGACCATCTTTAGAATCACTCATCTTCCAAAGAAAGAAGTTGCATCATGTTGGTCTAGTCTCAAGTTCCCTGCATGGAGTATCTCTTGTGGGTACTGTGGAAGCTGACCTTTATAAGTTGGAGGGGGTCTTAGGCCATCTAGTGCTGCTGTACCAGAACACCTGTGATCGAGTAATATATAAAGAACAGAGATTTATTTTTCACAGTTCTGCAAATTGGGAAGTCTAAGGTTGAGGGGCCTGCATGGTTTGAGGGTCTTCTTGCTGTGTCATCCATGACACACACAGAGAGACAAACTCATTTGTTTATCAGAAACACACTCACATTATAACCAACCCCATCCTGCCATAGTGGCATTAATCCATGTAGGAGGGCAGGGCCCTCAGGACCTAATCACTTCTTAAAGGTCCTACCTCTCAACACTATTGCATTGGGGGTTAAGTTTCTAATACATGATCTTTGGGGGGATACATTCAAATGAGAGCATGGGATTTCAAGCAGGGAATTTTCAATGAGTAGAAGAAAACGAACTCATCCCAACCCCTGTTTTATATTTTCTAGAACAAAATTTTGGTGTTTTCTACAATAGTTGGGCATATTTTTAGTGCATCTTTAACAGTGGCATTGGGTACAAACAGAACTGACCCTCTCCGCTTCTTAGTTTTGTCTTGTCCTCAGGCTTATGATTTTTTTGTTTATTTATTTTTCACTTAGATAAGCATTATCTTTAGAGCTATCAGGGTACCATGTGAACAACAAAACTTCTGTTATACCCGGCTCTCATTTATCCCATCTACGTGTCCTTTGGGGCTGTGGAGATGCTCTAACTAGTCTATTTTGGTTGGGAAGAAACTCTTGGGAAATAAGTAAAGCAAAAGAGTTAGAGGAGGGTGTCAAGACAACAGAGAGATTGTACACAAGCTTCAGGAGAGTTCAGTGACAGAACAAACAAAATCTCAAAAGTTAATCTTAGGCAGAACACGTGGGTAGATTCTCATCTTACCTGTTTTCTTTAGATTGTTTTTTATTGCAGAATATGGAAGCTTGGGTTTTGAAAATTCTGGCCAACCTGGCAAACCCACACCAGAATTCTTTGCCCTTTCTTCTCACCCATTTCTAGAATATCCCTGATTTAAGCCTATGCTATAGCTCTGCACTCCAAATGTCCTGCGTGGGTCCAGGTCTGGGTGGCCTTCAGCTCTCTTTGCAGTCAGTTTTTTCAGACCAGCTTCTTTCTAGCTCACTTTTCATCCCAGTTTTAATGGGGGAATGGCACCGAGTTCTTGGGCTTTTTGAACTTAGCCTGAAGGGCCTCATGCCTGAGAATTTAAATCTCTAGTGAGTGTCTCACTACAGCGCTAATGAGATGATCCAGAACCACCTGAGGCCACATCCTAAATTATGGACTACTGACGTGCGAGACCCATCAGCTGGCCAGGCCAGGGGACACTGCACCTGGCACCCTTTCAAGTTTTAGAAAGCTGATCAGTGTGGCAAAGTTCTGATTAGCATTTAAACCTTTGTAGTTGAATGATCTGCTGAGCTGACAGTATGTATCTAAGTACACACAGGCAGCATTGAGGGAAAGATTTCAATTATTTTAAAACTGTTTTAAAAATTCACCTTATTTCTTTAAATGACAGAAATTTGAACCTTGTTTTATATTCCCACAACCCTGGGCTTTTAAAAATCTTGATGCATTTAACATGTTGTTGGTAAGATGAATGAAGGTGACTCATCTTGAGTCTTTCTGCCAGGCTTCTTGGTAGGGCTGTTTGCAGTGTCACACTCAGTACCACCCAGGCTGGCAGTGTCAACTCAGCTCTGGGGATAGAGCAGGTAACTGTACCACCCCTCTGCTGACCTTCTGACCACCAACAAGTCTCAGTAATAGCACTGATCACTTTTATTTGTTTGGATTTAGGCCCCTTATCCAGTGATGAATAATAAAACCATTCTCTAATCTAATTCAGTTTTAGCTCTTTCAAGGGTAGCTCAAATCTCTAGATGTATTTACTCTGCTGTAATTTTGGGTCTTTATGTAATGTGTTCACAGCTAACCCTCAGTTAGACCATAGGCTTATGGGGCTGTGACAGGAGGACAAGGGAAACTCCTGCCAATTCCTAAATTGTGGAGAGTGGCTGTTCCAGTATTGCTTCTCTTTTGATGACTTGTCTGTCTGGGCTTTTTGGTCCCTTGATTGAACATGCAAAGCAAAATCCAAGGAATCCCTTGATCTTCATGCTGAAGGCAGGGGCGTGAAAAGAGGAGAGGAAAAATGGAGAGCATTCCAGAGGGTTCCTGGAGGGAAGATCGCTAGCTGCTGGAAGGTGGGGACAGTTAGGAATGCTGAGCCTGGTGCAATGGAGGGGGACTCATTTGGGGGGTCCCTCGGAAGCTGTCCGGCAGCTGATATTGAACTTAGCATTGAGCCAGAACCCTCGGATGAGTGCTGTAACCTCTCATCCCCTTTTTTCTTTCTCCTCTTCCTTTCCCATCTCCACCAACAGAGTTCTGGAGCTAAGAGGGTTAGAACATGGAAGGGAAGGGAGAGAATGGACAAAGCTCCTCCAAAAGTAAGCGAAAACTTGGAGGTGGTGGAGGGGAGGGGAGCAAAGGTAAAAGGTTAATTTGTCTTTCCTCCCCCTGTGGATGTCCTGGGCTTTGAGGCCTTGCCTATGGGTTGATGACTCAGGACCTCCCTCCACTCACGAGAGGAGCACAGTGTTCATTTCTCGTAGCTGGAGCTGTCAGTCTGCTCACTGTGTGCTCCTAGGTCACATCTATGAGCGCAAGGTAGATAGTAAGGAAGTATCCAGACAGAAAAAAAAAAATAAAAACAAACAACTTACTTTTAAGCGACGATGAAATTGAAAGGAAAGGAAAATAAGAAAGTCTTTTCTTCCTTTATCAAACAGAATTATTTGTCTAGAGAATAGGCAAATAATTTTAGTTTCCCTTCCAGAGACTTCAGAACAAATCCTCAGTGACATAGTGCTCTGTAAGGCTTAGGAAAGGAAGTTCTAATTCATACAAAGCTTATCAATTTCAACTCCTTCTAAATTTCTGAATGAATGGTTGGAAAAAGTGAGATTCACTAAAGCAAAAGCATGAATTTTTGCTTTAGAATAGGAAACGAATAGAAACGTCAGTAACAACGAAATGAAGAAAAAAGCTCCTGGTCTTCATTCACTAAAAAGAAGGAAAGTGTCCCCTCCCCTCAGGCCTTTCCTTGGAAGCTGCTGAAATCATAGACTTTATGACTTTTGAATGAATTTGTTTACCACAAAGACATTCAATACAAAGAACATTTTGGGGGAAAAAGCCATTAAAAAGTGGAGAAAAGATGGGTATAGGAAAATGTCTTGTTATGGTGTACTTAAAAAAAACCTGAGATGGGCTGGACCTGGTGGCTCACTCCTGTAATCCTAGCACTCTGGGAGACCGAGGTGGGAGGATCACTTGAGCTTAGGAGTTTAAGATCAGCCCGAACAAGAGTGAGAACCTCTCTCTACTAAAAAAAGGAAAATTAGCTGGGTCTCATGTCGGGCACCTGCCATCCTAGCTGCTTGGGAGGCTGAGGCAGGAGGATCTCTTGAACCAGGGAGTTTGAAGTTGCAGTGAGCTATGGTGATGCCACTGCACTGTAGTCTGGGCAGCAAAGTGAGACTCTGTCTTGAAAAAGAAAAGAAAGGGGCGGTGCCTGTGGCTCAAAGGGTAGGGTGCCAGCCCCATATGCCGGAGGTAGTGGGTTCAAACCATGCCCTGGCCAAAAACTGCAAAAAAAAAAAAAAAGAAAGAAAGAAAAAAACACTGAGTTGAGATCATCTCTTATCATGGATGTCCACTAAAATTAGTAGTATGCACTCAAGTACCATGAGGGTCCCTTGGCCTCCCGCCCCAGTGTGACCAAGATGCAGCAGTATCCACAGTCCATCTGCCATGATGCCTAACTGTCATAATGAACAGTTATGCTAGAGAGGTTCTCACTACAGAAAATGTGTTATTATTTATATTGTCCTTAAGTAAGTCAAACAAGGCAAAATAAATATGAAAACATCGATCCCACTCTGTGTCTAAGAAAGGTGAAAATGATTTGGGATTGTTTTACGGCCGTAACTTTAAGCCGAGTCTGTTACACAGGCAAAGACTGAGAAGTTAATGTTCTCTCTCTTTTGTTCTAAAATGTCCCCAAGATCTGTTCATGTTCCTGGCAAAAACTGAGTGACCTGTGATTAGAGGTCTCAGGTACATTCAGCAGTGTCTTCCCACTGAGGCCCGTGGATGGTGCTGGGTGACTTTCTTTTCTCTCTCTGTTCTTTCCTTTATGCCTCCATAGCAGTTGTCCCTAGATACTGCTTTCCAAGCAAAGAGTGTCTTTTATTGTTGCCAATTTTATTTTATTAGCCAACACTTTCGATTCATGTGGAAGTTATTCACAGAGTCACAGAGATTATCAGTGATACGGAAAGCAATCTCTCCTGCTATTTTTTTTTTTTAACTGTATTTGATTTTGTCCCTGGCCGACTTGGGTTTCAGGTAGGTCTCTTCTCTGGTAAGTGTGGTTGGGGTCAGGGATTCAGCCCTGCTCTGTCTCTGAGAACTGCCTGCCTCCCCAAAGTTCTACCACCTTCAACTCCTGTCTAGGAATACTGGTGTTTGTTGACAATCTACAAAGAGCAGTTGCGGAAAATGTGTGGGGTGATTAGGGGGCACTTTGGGTGCCTTGGAAGAGAGGTGTGATGTAAAGACAAGGGAGTATTTGTTTGGAACCAGCCTCTGAGCGCGGCTCGGCCTTCTAGGATGATTTTTTCTCTCCACTGAAGGAAGAAGAGTTGGCAGGTTGGTGAATGAGAGAGTTTCTGGACTGCGTATTCCAGGTGTGTGTGTGCACATGTTATTGTGCAAATGGGTGTGGCTCCAGTTATGGCCTCTTCCCTCTCTCCACCTTAGTCATGGAAAACCTCCGAGAGGAAGTGGAGTTTCAGGAAGATCTTCAGAGACGAGAGGTAACAAGATCCGCGGAATGAAAGAGAAGTTTGGGGAATAGAAGGAGTCACTAAAACACAGGCAGAGAGGAAATGCGAACAAGGCATACATGGTCTAAAGCAAATTTAGGAAGACAAATTTCAAATTCTTTCCAAGAACCGATCTGGGAAGAAGGTTTTTTCTGACTTCATTGCTATAAACATCAGTATTATTCCTCTGAGTGACTCTGAGAAGGAAAAGCTCAATTTGAAAATACGGGCAGGTGTTGTAGTGAGTTGATAATGTATTCCAGACAAGGTTGATTTCTTTCTTTATTTTTTTAAGTTGGAGAATGTTAGCCAGTTACTATTTATGGAAAGTGAGTCATCATAAAATAAAAATGCAACCCTGACCCATACAGTCATAAGCGCACTTAACCCTTCACAAATAAGTTTCTGATGAATCAAACAAATATCAAAGTAAACTAACGCAGAGGAGGCTGCTTGCGGGCTTCTTTGGTAAAAATGGCTATAACAAAAATTAGAGGTAACAAAAGCATACAAAGTGGAATTGGCATTTCACTTTGCCTTCAGGCTAGTTCTTATAAATAAATGATGAAAGAGAAAGGAGACAGATAAATTAACAGAGTGTGACAAAGAACCCAACTTTGTTGTGGATGTGAATATCCTGGCAGACAGCACCCTGCCCTCTGAGCTCTCATGCCGATTTGGTTAATTCCCAGGCCCAAGGTGTAGTTCTGTCCTGGGCAGGGAGTGGATGGCCCTGTACCATCTTCAGACCAGAGAAACCAGGAAAGGCAGGAGAATTTACCACACAAAGATGAAGATTGCCATCTGGAATCAGAAAAGCTGTGTTTTTATTAGCCAGAGTAATTATCTTTTTTTCTTTTTAAAATCAAGTTTCATTTTAATAACTTTATTTTTTTATTTTTTTGCAGTTTTTGGCCGGGCCCAGGTTAGAACCCACCACCTCCAGTATATGGGGCTGGCGCCCTACTCCTTTAGCCACAGGCACCGCCCCACGTTTCATTTTATACACCTGGAGAAAGTAGACAGTTTCTCACCAAGGTAGTTGTAAAGATCGAATAAAAAATGTATTTGAAGATACTTTGAAATCTATTTTAAAAAGTAAAGAGAAACAAAACACCAACTTAAGTTTGACTCAGTAGTGATTGGCGAGCAGGTGAATGTGACCATCGCTTCCTGTTTTTTAAGTTGAAAAAGTAGGCACCCAAACTCAGTATAATAGAGTTCTTTGGAAGAAGAATCTTTAAGCAAAACACAATGACAAAACCATTTCATTAAATTTCTGTAATTTCGGCAGAAAGTTGGGTTCAACTCTGGAAAGCCTCTTTCCCAGGCTTTTTCTAAGATCTTCCCAGTTCCCAGCCGTAGTGAAACTGGGCATAATCATTCCATGATGACACACGCTTCCCTACAACATTAAAGCAAAAATGAGTTTGCCAAGAAAAAGCAGCTTTTCACGGAGGGCGTAGTACATGTTCTGGGGAAACTAGTCTGGCTGGTTTCATCTCAGCTCAATCTTTTGAGTGCAATTTTTGCTGTCAGCCGCACCAACTAATATTACATTAACCATCGCTCTTACACCGGTTTCTCATTTGGTAACACACACACACACACACACAGAGTCACTAGAAAATTATAAATTGACATAACTTCCTCGATGGCCTGAGGACTTCAAAGAGTTAGAGAAGCATCAATCAGATAAATACCTGTGTCTGTCACCCATGTTTTAAAATGTTACAGTCATGTTTAGTTAACTGGCAGGTCAGTTTTTTTTCCTTCCCTACGAGTGTGCAGCAAAACAAGCTTCAACAGACTGGAAAAATACAATCGATGCCTTCCTGTCATTTTTTGTTTTTATTTTTTGCTGCTTCCTTTCACCCTGGGGGTGGTACCTGGCTGGGATCCCACTACATCCAGGGTGCTGGGGAGAAGCCTGGAAGCCAAAGCCTGTGTCATTTCTACCCACAAGGAAGCACTGGGGCTCTCGGCCACTGCAGCAGGCTTTTCCTCCCCCGTCCCCTGCTCTGTGCCTGAATGCTGCGAACACAGACTTCAGAACACCTTGTCATCAGAGAAGCTTTCTGGAAGCCAGCCAGCTGCAAGGCCCAAGGTCAAGCAACCACCATGACTATCAGCAACAAGGAGAACCTTGGGGGACCCGAGGAGGTGACGGCAGGTGGAGAGGCAGTTAGTGAATTCCGCAGAGCCGCCCGTCGCTGCTGTGGCCTTCACGATGGCAGCGGCTGCTGTGACTGCCGGGGAGGTTTTATCTACTGATCAACACAGTGTGCCAGAGGGCTGTTGGGATAGCCCGCGTTGGCAGAAGCTTCCAGCGGTAGCCTGTAACTAGGTGGCAGAAGGAAAAGAGAAAAAATCTAGCTACAAAGCAGCGGGATCGGTTCCTCAGAGCACAAACACCAGTTTCGGGCCTTCCACTCCATCTCCAGCTCTCGCAGCCCTGACTGCCTGCTTGCATTAATTACCTCTCATTCCCAGCCGCATTTATTCCAAACTACCTTTAGGGTTCAAAGTGCAGGAACAAAATGACTTGGGTTGAAAGCAATTAACAAACAGGTTATTTTAAATTAACAGACACTTTTACCAGCTGGCCCAAATAGCTTGTACGTGTCATGGCAGAGTTAGCCGGCCGTAGATCCTGCAGAAGGAGGAATGGATTTCTCTTTGTTAACATTTTCTCTAGTGACAGAGGATAATTTTATTTTGAGATTTAAGTATTTAGGTAAGCTATATTTACCAGGGAGCTTAACCAAAGGAAATAAGAAAACTACAAGCGCATACACATTTCTCTCCAGTATTAACCATATTTATTTGTGTAAAAATAGCGCATTAGGGTTTCTAGAAATGCATCATGCTTTTGTCATTGGTTTTTCTTTCTCACTTTGAATTTTTCTACCATTCTTATAATACCTTAGTTTTTATAATTTGGGGGATATGTTATAATACTTTGCCCTTTTACAAATTTGTAATGGCTTTTTTTCTCCCTTCTTAAAGGTGCACACCGGGATCCGTGTTCCTTTGTACAGAGGGGGATTTAACAATGTTGAACAAAGAAATGAATTGGTTTGTAGAATTTAAAGTGGGTCACTACAAGGGAAAAATCCAGAATTTCATAAGTTTCTGTAAGTTAATAATATGACACTTAAGGCTTCATGAAGGATTCTTCGTAGGTTAGTAGGTTTCTCGATAGCATTTCACATTATTGGATTTACACATAACTTTTCAGGAACATGTAACGACATAAAGTGGAAGAATGAATGCCCATTGGGTTACTGTGGGTGGTAATGATACTTAGGGAGTAGCTATGCTTTATTGTCATTTATAGCAGCAGTAAATGCATATTGATTAAAATATAGGCACACTGCAACCTGCTCTCCAATCTATTATTTAGATACACTAAGTAGAGGTGGTGCTCTTTGGGCTTTGTTTAGTGCCCAGAGCACTGTTGATACTCATTAAAAGTTAAGGACAGCAATGTCTGGGTAGTACGCAATGCAAATTTTCCTTTTAATAAACCATTGAACAGAAATGGCAAGACGTGAAATGAACAAAGATATTACAGTTCCTTCTACCTGATGAAGACAAGTTTAGTATATTTGGTGGACAGGACTCCTTTCACCAAAGGTTCACCCCTCACTACTGACCAGTTATATCATTGAAGAACCAAAACAGAAGGCCCTACATGGTCATAGAGTAAGATAAATGAAACATCTATTTCTGAACAATCAATTAAATTCAAGGGATCAAACTTCTAGGATATGAGAAAAAGTGAAATGTAAAATGAGTATGATGAGAGAAGATATTAAGATTGGCTATTACCACATTGTTAAACTGAGATGTCATGAACTTACTATTAACTAATTCCAAATTTTATTTTACCAACTGGATTTTCCCCTTGGGAAAGTTATGCTCTTCGGGAAATGTATTGGCCCTTTCAGTACAAACAATGGCATTGTAGGGAACAACTTTCTAAGACAAAGTCTTGGAATAAGAAAATTGAGGTTCTGGTTGGGCAATGTGGTTAGCAGACTGTCAGAGACTGAGAAAGTCATTTCCATGTCTGGGTTTTTGCTCCAACCTCTGTAGGTAGATGGTAGACTCCTACACTGAGCCCCTTCTAGCTCCTTTCTGGTATAAAAGCCTGCGCTTCTCAGTAAGCAACTTAATAGATAGAAGTCATCTGTATTCAACCAACCGGTTGCTGGGCTCACCAGAGAAATAGAGGAATAGTCCAAAAATTACTTCAAAGAGCCCTGGAGGAGGACTTAGAAGGCCTGGGGTGTGCTTCTGCCTTTATTTCTGTTTGTACATCATTCACTTCAAAATGTGAAGGATAGCATGATCCTTATCTAATTTGCCTGACTGATGTAAAAACAAATACAATTTCCTATATAAAAACAAAACATAACAAAACAAAGAACATCCCAAACTTTTAGGTCCTTTTGAAAAAAAAAGAGAATTAATTTTATTAACATGTATATTATGCAAAAATGATGCCTAGGTTTTGATCCTATGGAGAATCTGATGTGGTAGCTATTTGCTTTCAAAACATCCCAAATCTTCTTTTGTTGTCTTATGTTTCCAGAACATAATACTTTTAAAACTATAAACTTGGTAAAAACAGTGTCTGAAAATCAGGTCTTGGTTTTTGTAAGTCACATGAATAAACTTCCAATCAGGAAAACATGATTGTTTTTCTGTGTTTCCAATAACTAGAAAACAAGTATCCTGATTGAAATCCAGCCATAAGTGGAATTTGCCATTAGTATACAAACCTCTAGTCGGACTCATTTCAATATTTCCATTTGTGTGGTGATATTATTCAAAAGCCTCTTGACGACTTAAACACACAGGCTAGAATTGTTGCAATACTATGGCTTTTGGAAGGGAATTACATTCTTACATCTCCTAGTCGGCTCTGAGGTAACCCTGTTCTAACCTCCCAACAAAACAGACAAGAAGAATAAAACCCAGAGCCGTCAAAGAAATGAACAACCAGGTGAGCCAAGCAGGCAGTATTACTAGTGGGGAAACAGAGCCGGGATAAGTCACTTTCTCAAAGTCAAACAGCTAGTGAGGGCCGGTCCTGCAGTTGAACCTTCGTCTTCTTGACTCCAGAGTTGCTTTCCTTCTGCCGCCCTGACTGCTGCTGATGTAATTGTGCTGGAATTGGTAGCACTTCTTCACCTTCCACGTGATCCCTCCCCAGGAAGCATCTCCAGTGGGTCTCCAGGTTCACAGTTTCCTCTGCAGACAGTGCACCATTCCCTCCCTCCCTGTTTATCAACTTCTCTCCTCCACCCTTCCTCATTCTCTTCCAGCTCCCTTGTGACTTTAGAAAGTTAAGCACGTAACATGCTGGGATACATTTGGAAATACCTGCTGTACATATTTTCAATCTCTCTATTATGGTCAAGCAAGAAACACATCAGAAATCAGCAAATGTCTCAGCAAATGCACTCTTCCTAAGTGCCCCTTGCTCCCTCCAGACCCGCCATGACTATCCATCTCCAAGAGGAAATGAATAAACATGACTGATCTCCCTTTCTCATCCAGAGCTTGTTCTTTAAACAAGGATAAAAACAGCATCTGCTCTATCCTGCTCTAAAGAGGCAGTGAGTGTGGCAAATTCTCTGTGCTCCTCCCTGGCTAGGACGCCTGCTGTCCAAAAACACCTGTATTTTTTTTTTTTTAAAAGGAAACAAGTTGCAAATCTGCTCTGAGTGAGTGAATCAAGATTTGAAGATGTAGAAAAGTGGAACCTCTTCTTCTGCTGTCCGTGAGCAAGAGTCTGCTTTGTGCAACCAACACTAACTCTGTTCAACTTTTTATTTACTTATCATCTACTTACTGTACTTCAGGGGACTTCCACGGGTCAAGAATTATTAGGGCTTTAAAAGAGCGTAAGCAAAGGCAATGATGAGATAATTCTATTAAAAATAGAATTCAAAAGTGCCAATTCAGTATTAGTAGTTCCAAATATTCTCCAGTATCAGTAGGTGGTGCTGGGATTAGAAACTACAAGACTATAAATTACTAATATGTACTCTGTGCTGGAAATGTCAGCTATGAAATTAATTTGGCTGGCATTAAAAACTCTGATGCTAATTGTAGGTTCTGTAGGCACAATAAGTTTTATTAGCACAAACTATACTATTGTGTCATTATTATTTACTTGTAATGTCATCATCCCATCAATTTGCCAGAATTTTGTCTCCTCCGCAATTATTTTTTTCCTATTGCCCATCAATAAACAGTATAGAAGGGGAACAGTAAACAAAGTTATGTGTTTGAGAGGTATAAATAACTGATAAGGGGGAAACTTATCTTCATCTTTAGATAGTGGATGTTTTGGTGTTCTAGACTTTGAAAATGTGAGAAATAGAAACTTTGAACAGCCACAAACAGAATTTTATAATAGTAAGATATGAAAATTAGCTTTAGAATAGTTGCTTTTAGGGCCTGGCTGAAGGAGCCTGAGAACAGAGCATATGCAACAGAAAGTTGTCTGAGCTGCACTCACAATGTATTAGGCTGTTTTCTTACCATCTGATGGAATCATACTCGGTAAGCTTCAGATTTTTGTCCTCTAAACAAGTCTCTGACAGTTTTGTTGTTGTGTACATTTTGTTGCTGTGTCCACTAAAAGGATTGAGGCTGCTGAAGGAGAATGCAGAAGGGAACTGGGCCCCAACTGGCATAAGAGAGCTGGGTTGTAGACCCGTCTTGTACGAGGTCTGACAATTAAGTTCAGGAACTTGCCACTGTGAGCTTACATTGGCAGCTCTGTACAGGTCACATAACATTGTTATGTAAGGTTACATAACATTGGTATATCAGTCTGTCACAGCTGTGTTCATGTCAGTGTTTGGCAGTGTCTAGCTGAGTGCTGTTGATTAGTGCTGTGTGTTTTTGTGTGCCATCACAAAAATATTGGAGATTGAATGAGACCAATGAACATTAAATTTCTTGTTAAACTTGCCAGGAGTGGAAGTGAAATCAGGGACATGTTAGTCCAAGTTTATGGGGATGATGTCAGTAAGAAAATGGCAGTGTTCAAATGGATTAAATGTCATTCTTAGGGGAGAGAAAGTGTTACTGCTGAAGGAGGTCAGGGCCCAGTAATGAGCAGAACTGATGAAAACATTATAAAAATTCATTGAATTATGTATCAAAATCATTGGCTGACTATGAGAAGCATAACAGATCAAGTAAACATTGATAGAGGAATGGTTAGGAAAATTTTAACTGAAAATCATGTCCAACAACTCATGGCTCTTGCATCACAACAATGCACCAGCTCATATGACACTGTCTGTGAAAACGTTTTTAGCCAGTAAACAAATAACTGTATTGAAACACCTTCCCTATTCACCTTATCTGGCCCCCAGTGACTTTTTTCTTTACCTAAAGATAAAGGAAATATTAAAAGAAAGACATTTTAATGATATTTAAGACATTAAGGGTAACATGAGAACAGCTCTGATGGCCATTCCAGACAAAGAGTTCCAAAATTGCTTTGAAGTATGAACTAAGCACTGGCACTGGTGCATAATTTGCCAAGGGGAGTATTTTGAAGGTGACTATAGTGATATTCAGCAATAATGTACATAGTACTTATTCTAGGATGAGTTTGTAAACTTAATTGTTGGGCCTCAAATACTTGTTTTCAACATAACACAGCTTTCAAGAGTGGAAAAGTTTCCTAATCACACGTTGGTTTGCTGAGGACTTGGGTGCATTTTACTGCTTTCACCTGAAAGCAAGCACAGTGAGACTGATAAGTAAGAAGTATGCCAGGGATTTGAGCCTGAGAACACCCAGTATGAGACAGTGACAAAGTTTTAGGTCAGGACAAGGACCTGAATAATCCTGGTCAGTGACATTGCTAGTTTTGAACATTTTGAGGCTCCTACAATGTGGAAGATTCTTTTGTTCAGGTGTGTATGGATGTGAGAGTAACATAAAATATTTTTTTCTATAAGAAACTGAGACATTTAACTTGTCATTTATTTATTTTCAAATAAATTTTAAGAGATTTCTTAAAATTTTGGATTAATATGAGGGTAAAAATGATTCGGTTACAATGTTTGCATTTGTGTGGTAAAATCCATGAGGTTTCCTGCACCCAGGAGGTGTGCCATGTACGCTTACATTGTGCCCATTGGTGGAAAATACCACGTTTTTAACTCTTTGAACTAGAGGGACTACAGGTTTACTTTGCCACCATGGGTAGCAGGTAAAATTAGAAGGAACCTCAAAGATCGGTAGTCTCTAATCTGGCATTTCTGGAATTAGATAACAATTATATAATAATTATCAAATAAATTTTTGGTAGTAGAGTTCTCAGAGGAAAGAGCTATTTTTTAAATTTCTGTGGCAATAAATACATATAACAGAATGTACAAAACTATTTCCATTATTTCCTACTTGCAAAACTCTACTTACGTATCAACGATTGGATTTAAAGTCAGCTCTCAATTTTCTGTGCAGAACAGATTGTCCAGCTGGTTTTCAGATCAGTCTCTATTCCCTCACATCCACCACATCAGTAGGACTTAGAGCTGAGGGCAATGTAGGACATAGGAGGACATAGGACATAGGAGTGTTTTTTGCTGGTGTTTCCTTACAAAATTACTTCTCTGAATGGAGCCGCCACTGATAAATGTGTAACACACTCTTTTAGCAAGATGGGGAAAAAACATTAATTTGAAAAATGGAGGTCTACTATTTATTATCTATTATTTATGTACACCTCAAAGTTAGAATATTTTATTTCTTCAAATCTATGAGATATATATTTACACATGTATCACACACACACAGATATGTATATAAACTTCAGGCAACGTTTTATTAAGGATCTTGGGAATTTCTTTTTTAATTTTAAATACATTAGAGT
>NW_003852421.1:6885275-6886355 GCF_000181295.1 Otolemur garnettii | reverse complement strand
TAATTAATTTATATTTGGCAGTGGCACTGTTCTTTATACAGTGAGTACCTTTATGAAAATGCTCCTTTACTTGATTAAGGAAATTCTTATATTCTAATAAATTCTTTAAAAGATCTATCTGAAAATGAGTGTATTTTTCTTTCTTCTTACTTGTTTGGTGGGTAATAAAGACAGTAAGTGACATAGAATTTGATAATCTTCTTTGAAATATAATTTGAGAAATTTTAAAACAGGCCTAAGCAACATGCCAAATCATGATTTTTAACTATGACCAAGGGAATCGGAAATATCTTGAAGTATACACACATGCTTCCTTCTGATGAACTGATATTTTTCACTGTGACAGGCTGTGTCTTACCCCCACCCGAGAATGAATATCATTTGCTCACTTCATCAAGCCTCTCCTTATTTAAATTTTCTTTCCGAAGTGAAGTTACCTAACTCCATTGTGTGCCTTGTGAAAAACACCCCACCAAACGCCTCCCTCCCTTGGGAGTGGGAGAGGAAGGGGTGGGTGGAAGGAGGGGCCGTGATTTCTTCATGAATTGTCTTCCTAAGTCCCCATAACTCCTTGTTCCTCTATTGCCCGTCCTGTACAGAGTTGTTTTTTCTGCCTGTTTCTTCATGTGGCAAAGTTCTGTTGAAATGAACTGAACTAAGGAGCCCTGGCTGGCTGCTAGAAGTAACGCTTTTGCTGTGGAGGCTTTTGTGGTTCTGGATATCACAGGCTCCCATCTTCTCTGGAAGTGTTGCCTTCAGTGTCCCAGGTCCCTCCCTAAAATTTGACAAGTCGTCTCATCTTCAGTATTTATTTATTTTGAAACAGAGTCTCAAGCTGTCACCCTGGGTAGAGTGCTATGGCCTCACAGCTCACAACCACCTGAAACTTCTTGGGCTTAAGTGATTCTCTTGCCTCAGCCTCTCAAGTAGCTGGGACTATAGATGCCTGCCACAATGCCTAGCTATTTTTCTGTCATGGTTGCCATTGTTATTTTAGCTATCCCGGGCTGGGTTCGAACCCCCCCAGCCTGGGTGTATGTGGCTGGTGCCCTACCCACTGAGCTATAGGCACCGCCCATC
>NW_003852421.1:6879127-6884948 GCF_000181295.1 Otolemur garnettii | reverse complement strand
GGAGAAGAATCCCTTGGGGCACCAGAAGCTTTCTATTCCTGCAGTTTGGACTGGATACCTCCTGGATTCTTGAATGGAGCCTGTCTGTCAGTGAGGGGGCCAGGGTCGAGGGCTGTAGTGCACAGGCTTGAATCTCAGGCCTAGCGCTGACCTGGTTGTCTAACTTCTCTGTGTCTTATTGACATGTGGGTATGATAATTGTACCTGTTTCATTGGGGCACCGTAAGGAGTAATGAGTTAATGCATGTTATACATATGAAACAGTGACTGACATCTAGGAAGCATGTGATTTTGATCTAGTAGTACTTGTTTCTATGTGGCCCTTTGTTTGCTTTCAAAGTCTTTGACTTTTTATCCTAAGAAATTAATCCAATGCTGTAAATGACTCCCACTCCTCTTTCTCAGGGGAGGGGATGGTTGCCAGACATGGGCTGAGAATGAAGTGTCCGTGGACACCTCTGGGATGGAATACCTAAGGCAAACAAACAAGTTTCCACCTCCCCCAGCCCCAAAAGGGATTATTAAGTTTTATTTTGCCTTTTTCTTTACAAGGAAAACTGAAAGGTTATGGTGGCAGCTCATGAAGTGAAGTTGAAATCCTCCTTACGTAGTCTAAAGTCAATACTCAGAAAGGTGAGATAAGGGCCTTCCTTGAAGTTGAATAGTTGAAGCAGGAATATATATATTTGTGCAGATACACACATATACACACAGAGACACACTTTAAAATGGTAAAGAGAGTGAGACAATTAGAAGATGCAGGAAAGCAAAAATCCACGCATAGATGGCTCACCGGCTGATGCCATATTTGAGTGGAGGGAGAATTACACTTTGCTGCTTTGATAATTTACCAATACTTTTTTTTCTTTTATAAATTCAGAAAAGGACTCTCCATGAAAGACTCTGAGTGCCTTTATCTAACAACCCTGCTTCTTGGGTCATGGTCTACAGGTATCATGCCCTTTCGAGGCTCGTGACTGGCTGGGGACATCTTGCTGAAGGATTGGGGAACAGGTGAGATCCTGGTAGAGATAAGGACAGGCACCATTCCCTGAGGGACCAGAAGGCCTAAATCTGTGGTAACTGATTCTGTGATCTTGGGACATTCAAATAGCCTTATTCTGTGCCTCAGTTTACTCCTTGTAAAAGGAAGGCCTGGGGCAAAATGAACTGAAATTTCCTTTCTGTATCTGATATAGTTTTATTACATAGACCTTGGCCAAATCCTACAGGTGAGAAACTTGTCCACATCTTCCCAACTTTTCTTTTACTTGGTTTTTGGTTATTTTTGACCATTCGATCATCAGCTTTTCCCTACTCTGAGAGGTAGATCAGTCAGTGGGAGAGCGGTGTAACGAGCCAAGCCATCATTTTTAGTTTTACCCTGGAGGGTAGCTGTTGGACAGTCCTTACAGCTGAGGGGGTTATCACAGTGATCAGTTTATTTATGTGTGTCCTTCCTGTAGCCTTTCTGATCCTTTCTTCCTTAGCAATGAAGAGTAAAGAATTGCTCACATTTCAGATGACATGTGTCCTTTCCTTACACACACACACACACACACACACGCTACGTGTGTGCTAATAATGAACGTAGACAGAGACAAGGCCTTTGTTTTTAAGTAAAGTTGTTCAAATGTATAATCAAAAAGGAGTATTTTCTGAGATCACCTGTTTTTTTCCTGCAGGAGAATTCATAGTCCCTTTCTTTCCATTTTTCGTAAATTGAAGATGAAAAGCAAGCTGAAAGATGAAGTTGTCAGTAAATGATTAATAATTGACTCATGATGACACTGGGCTTCTTGCCTCTTAATGGCTATTATTGTTGCAGGAGGGGCTCATTACTTCCTAGGTGTGGCTCCCTACAAGGGCCAGATCAGTTTATCAGAGACCAAATAAGCACATGTGACATAATTAGAGATGTGTGAAGCGCAAAGCACCTACTCTTCCCATTTAAAAGAAAAATACTCACTTTTCCCTGGCAGCCACACCTTCTAATTACTTGCAAATGTTTAAGACTCATTATCTTCAAAGTTTAGAGAAAGACAGAAAAAGAGGAGGGAAAAGCCCAGATAGTGGAAAGTCCAAGGATCAAAGGGCTTGGCGAACCTGCTCCTGTGGTTTCTTTGGGGCAACACCAAAGCCCCTCCACAGAGAGGATGCGATGACGGCTCTGAGGAATCCAGATGGCCCAGGGAGCAGAGGTTGTGTTCAGTCCTACTGCCCTGACCCACCCATGCATCCAACTCCTTTGAAGCACTGTGTTGAGCAAGAGCTCTTGGTGGTGGGAGTGTGGGGGTGTGGGGAGGAATGGATGGGGTTCTCCAGAACTGAAGTAGTTAAATGCTGCCACCTTTCTTCCCTGGCAATCTCTGTGCCAACTTGCCTCTGTGCAGGGTTAAATCTACTGTCCTTTCCTTTCGATCTCCACATTTCTCCCTGTGAGTTCGTTTGGAAGGCTCTTGCTGCAGGATATCAAGCCTGCTGAGAAGTTTTACTGCCATGGCTGGCAAGACACCCAGCCTTCTTTACAAATCCATTTCAGCACTTTATGTAAATTCTGCAAGTCTTAAGAGCTACCTAGTTTCTCCCATTGAGTGTTCAGCAAGGAGGCAGAAGTCAAGGCTTTAAAGTGAGGTAGTATCTGAACACGCATGAGGAGGAGTCTCTTAAGCGTCAGCTCAATGAATGTCAGGGTGTCATCTCTGGATGACATCAGAATTTTGCTTTTAAGATGAGATTGACGTGATGTGCTGAGTCACCTGTCCAGTCTTTCTCAGATACACCATTAAGCTGCTGAGACATTCATATTTTTCCTTTCTTCTGCTTTCTCTCTCTTTTTCTTTTTTATTAAATGATAGCTGTGTACATTAATGCAGTCATGGGGTACCGTGTGGTGTTTTCATATACAATTTGAAATATTTTCATCAAACTGGTTAACATAGCCTTTATGTCATTTTCTTAGTTATTGTGTTAATACATTTATATTCTACTTTTAGAAAGATTCACTTGTACCCTTGAAAGATAAACCATAGAGGTGATCTTCTGCTTTCTCTTATCCTTCCACCTTGAAAGGTTATATTCTTAAGAAGGGGAACATTCTATAGTCTTGGAACTATATGCAAAAAGCAGCAAACATTCTTAGACTGTATCCCCCAATGCCAGCCTAAGGGCATATCTTTAAATTTTCTTAAAGGATTTTGGCCTTTAAAGAAGGGTAATATGAAAGTTCCTTTGATTGTGTTGGCCCATTGGACTGTGCAAAAGGTTTCTGTGTTGCTTCAGAAATGTGTTAAGAAGACTTAAGATGAAGCCAGCTGATGACTCTGTTTTGGAGTTAATTTGCTGCTCCAGTGTTTCTTTTCTTTCTCTTTTGTTTCTTTATTCCTGATTCCCTTGCTTTTTCCTACTCTCCTTTGCTCCTTCCCTCCCTCCTTCTCCCTCTTTCTTTCCCTCTTCCTCTTTTCCTTTTAGAGCTACCCAGATCATGTATCTCTTGCCACTTGTAAACTAAAGAAATAGTTTTTTAGTCTTTCACATAAATTCTGGTGGCTACTCTTTCCACTTTGTATTCTTTAGACTTAACAATAAAAATGCGAAGACAGCAGACAATTTTGAGTTAATTTAGTTAAATATCCATCCAAGTGGTTTCCTCTGTGACAGAAATTGTAGGGTTCAGGATTATCCTGAACAAGTGACCATTTTGCCACTTAACATTGCAGTCAGCCATATCAAAGGTTTTATTAGAAGATGTTCTAATTAACCAAACGGTGACTCTGTGCCTTTGAATTTTTATGCTACCTTAAACCCTTTAAAAGGGACTGGATTTTTAAACTTCTTCTCTCTTCAAGTTAAAAAACATTTTTAGTATCTGTTAAGTGTTCATGTTGTGCTGGGTGCTTAACCAATGCTATAAAGGTTGCACTATATGAGAACCATATGATACAGACTCCCTTCTAGAGGTTTTCACATTCTAAAGGGGAGCGAGGTATATACATGTTGCTTGTGTGTACATGCCTGTGCTTGAGTGTATATACACACACACACACACACATACACATATAAAGCAGATATATGTCACAAGTCCATGTATATGCACACACACATGTTTTAAACCAATAGTATACACATTCAGATACACACAAAAAGTAGTCCTTCCATAATCTGAAATCCTAGATCTTAAGAAAAATATATGGTTGAAGGAGTGAAGTCAAAAGAAGAAGAATATATGGTCAAGGGACTAGAGTCAGAAGTTAATTTTAAAATGCTGTGAGTTTCATTACTGTAAAACAATAAAGACTAACATCAAATAAGTCCCAAAGCAAGGATATTTTGTGACATAGGACACGGTGCTGTTTGTTTCATTTGCCATCCTAGAGACTGTTTAGCAACTCCCTTCACTGAATTTTTGGTGACTCACAGGTCAGTGAATAGTTGAGCTTTGTGGAGGTCAGTTTGTCCTTCATCCGAGGGTCTGGTGGTTGCCCGATGTTGTGCAACCTGCCTTCTGAACATCTTTTAGGAGGGCTTGGGAGTGTCCAGCAACTTTGCTACCCTAATTTCATGTCAAAACATTAGTCCATGCACTTATCTATACACTTCCCAGCTATCTTTCTCCTGACCAGAGATGGGAGAGCTGTCCAAGGCCAGGACCTTCTTACCTCCATCTTCCTTGACCTGCTCTGAGCCTTTATGGCACAATCAGTACTCCTCTAACTCTGCCCTAGACATTATTTTCCTTTTTCATTTCCTCAGTTTTCTCTTTTACTAATCAAGTCTCATGGGAGTGGTTCATAGCCTAGAATTGAGAAGACATGAAGAAGTAAATTTGTTGAGGGATTATTATATGCCTATTAATATTTAATAAGTTGTATGTAAAACTCTACATATATCATATTTTAGTGGATGTAAAACATTTCAGAAAATAGGTACCATTTTGTGTTCATCCTGTAGTCATGTGACAAATATTTACTGAGGACGTACTATGTGCCAGACACAGTACAAACACCGAACGTGCCATAAGGGAATAAGAACGGCCTGGTGTTCACCCGCATGGAAGTACATGTTAGCCACTGTGCTAAGTGCTTTGGATACATCCTTGTTTTAGTCTTTAACAACTCATATGAAAAAAGTCTATCTGTGTTATAAGGATGGTACTAAGGTCTGAATGTTTGTGTTCCCCCTAAATCCATACTTTGAGACCAATCCCCAGGGTGGTACTATTATGATGCAGGGCTTTTGGGAGATGATTAGATCCTAAAGGCTCCGTCCTCGTGAATGAGAGTGGTGCTCTTATGAAGGAGCTTGTTCACCCCTTCTCCCAGGGGAGGATATGTAGAAGGTGCCGTCTCGGGGGAACAGGCTCTCGGTAGAGGAGTACTGATTTTACCGTGAAGGCTCAGAGAAGGTCAAAGAAGGTGGTCACCAAATCTGCTGACCCTTTGATTTTAGACTCCAGAATAGTAAATGACAAATTTCTATTGTTTATAAATTGCTAAGTCTAAGGTATTTTTAGTATTTTGTTACAGGAACCCACATAGACTAAGACAAAAATTGGTACTAAGAAGTGGGGTGCTGCTATGCAAATATCAAAAAGTGTAGATGTGGCTTTTTAATTGAGTAATGGATAAAGGCTGGAAGAGTTTTGAAGTATATGCTAGAAAAAGCCTACAGGTACATTGCCACGAACAGATCTTAAAAGGTGATTCTGCTGAGGGCCTAGAATAAGAGAGGAACAGTGGAGAAACGGTCAAAATTTTAGAGATTACAGAAGTGGATGTGATCAGAATGTGGGCAGAAATATGGACAGCAGAAACCATTCCAA
>NW_003852421.1:6864147-6878662 GCF_000181295.1 Otolemur garnettii | reverse complement strand
AATATTACTATGGTCACCTTTCAAGTCCACCTTTGAATCATATAGCTATAGAACTTAAAACAAGCATACCAGAAAGAGGTGGAGCTTTTTTTAGGGAATTGTAGAATGGGTACAGAGGGAGGATTATGTCTTGGGACGTAACTAAATCCCTTTGTAATAGTTATAGGAAGGGCACAGGAGTAGCAGCTCCCCTTGGGAAGCTATGCACCGACGCCAGTGCCTAGCTCAGTCTTCAAAGCACTTTTATTAGGATGAGTTTGTGAACTTAATTGTCAGACCTCATATGACAAAACCTCAGATGGCTATTCTAGAAAAAGAATTCCAAAGTTGCTTTGAAGGGTGAACTAGGTTTGAACCCGGCCCCAGGCCTGCTAGAACAACGATGATAACTACAACCACAAAAAAATAGCTGGGCATTGTGGTAGGTGCCTGTAGTACCAGCTACTTAGGAGGCTGAGGCAAGAAAATCAAGCCCAAGAGTTTGAGGTTGCTGTGAGCTGTGACACCATAGCACTCTATCGAGGGTGACATAGTGGGACTGTCTCAAAAAAAAAAAGGGTGGACTAGGTGTTGACATCAGTCTAGCTTCCCTGTGGGAGTACTTAGAAGGTGACCGTAGTGATATTCAGCAACAAGGTATGTAGCACTTTTTCTGGATGAGTTCCTGAACTTAACTGACCAACCTCATACCGGGCACATGTAATTCGTCAGGACAATGGAAAAGTGACTCTGAAGGCATTTTTGAGATCTTTGGGGCTACAACTAATTACAGACTCAAAGTGTCAGGGACTCAAGGATAGAATTATTTCAAAGGAGGGGCCCAGGAGCCTAGGAGACCTCGGGGTTCTCTTCCCAGCACAACCCTTAAAGATCTACTCCATACATTCCAGCCAGCACTCTTTGGCCACCCCAGCCACATTTGGTTTAGCAGGCCCCAGTGCAATGGTGGCTGCTCCTCCAGGGGTCACAGGTGGTAAACTTCGGCAGCATCAGCCTGGTGCCATCTCCACTAGGTGTCAGAGTGGGTGAGCTGTGGGGGCATGATGGCTGTCTCCATCAAAATTTCAAAGGATGCTCAGGAGAGCCTGGGGGCCCAGGTAGAGCCAAAATAGAGTCCTCTTCTACTCCTCTAGTAGCTACCTTGATGAACTGACTCACAGATCCAGAGTTGCTACTCCTATGCCCCTGCTATAATATTACAAGGGATTTCAAGACACAATCCTCTCTCAGTTCTGGGTCTACAATTCCTGAAAAGGAGCACCATCTCTTTTTGGTATACTTGTTTCAAGTTCTATAGCTATGTGATTGTTAATGATTTTTCCCATAAAAGTACCATCAGTAATACTTCAGAAAAGAAAATTTAAAAATTCTCCTAGCTTCCTAAAGAGTCTAGCAAAGCTCATATCAAACCTACTTTCTTGTAAATATGTAGAAATCACTGAGCTTCCTTCCAATATAAAAAATATCTCTTTTTCTCAATGCATATGTATTTCTATTTATTGAAATAATATTCATTCCTCATTAGTATAGTGGTAAGAAAGAAAAAGAATAAAGGAACAATATTCATGCATCAGAAACGTAGTTAGGAAACATATTGATAATGAGTACTCAATTATTATTGTGGATGTAAAGAGGTCTACTGTAATCTGAACTTAGAACTCTCTCGAGAATTTATTGAGCATGGAAAAATAGACTTTTTACCCTAGATAAAATGGCAAAGCAAGAAGCTTTAAGGAGAGCTTTTTCACCTCTAATCACCATTCCTTTCTGGCAGCTATCTCTCTGAAAGAAAATATCTAATGACCTTTCTTTACCAATCAGATCATTATCATAATGGGTTCATGTCCTCAAGACAAAACATTAAAAGTAGGAGCGGTAGCTGAACTCACAGATTTTATGGAATATGAATTTAGACATTTCTCTGCCTTATGCAGTAAGTTTTAAAATAAAATAAAGCATCAAAGCTTTAAGAAAAAGTGTTACTTTGTTCATGTAGATCAAAATTCCTATTCTTCTTATATTTATCTTTCTTTTATAACCGTACACACACACACACACACTTTTTTTTTAATCAGGTACTATCTTTATGAGACAAATGGAATTCTTGTTCAAAATAGCATTCTTTTATTTATTTATTGAATTGTTTATTTATTTATTTCACGATAAGAGTCTCACTGTGCCACCCAGGCTAGAGTGCAGTGGTATCAGCCTAGCTCACAGCAACCTCAATCTCCTGGGTTCAAGTGGATCCTCCTGCCTCAGCCTCCCACGTAGCTGAGACTATGGGATCTATCTTGACTCTTGGCTAATTTTTCTATTTTTAGTAGAGACAGTTTGCTATTGTTCAGGCTGGTCTTGAACTCCCAAGCTCAAGGGATCGTCTTACCTCAGGCTCTCAGAATGTTAGGATTACAAGCATGAGCCACCATGCCAGGCCAGAATGTGTCTAATTTATTATGGTCTGTTAGCCCATAAATGGTTCTAGCCAAAAGAGTACAGGAAAAATGTAGTACATGAATCATATTTCTGTTTAAACATGCTCACAGCCACCCAAGCAGTATAAAATCATGGGGCGCATGTGCTTCTTTTGCCTAGAAGGCAATCAGGATGTGGACTAGGAGTGCTTAGTGGCCTTATGACCTTGTAAGAGGGAAGAAGACAGGGTCAAGGGGGAAATAAACTTTCTCCATAAACACCTGTACTGGTTCTGTTTAAAACATGTTAAACCATGAACCCAGAAACATTTCTCAAGTAAATTTGGCTGCCTAACAACTGATATCTGCCAGTCACGAGAGCAAATACACATAGAGGTGTATTTGCTGGAGTGAAGAACCACTCTCCAAAAGACCATGCTCCGTCTTTAGTATACACTGGTGAGCCATTCTGCTTGGTAACTGCCCAGCACTGTGACTAATAGACCAATTCAGAGTTCATTTTGCTGAATCAGCTTACGGGAGCAGTTGGTTTTTGCCATTAAGAAGTCGGTGCCTGCACCTGCAGGAACCAATTTGTTTCTTCATGGAACTAAAACCAATTGTTGTTTTTAATAGTTTGTGGGGATTAGAAATAGATATGAGATTGTAGTACCAGTGAGAAAATACATATTTACACTCACATATGTATCCATGTGACAGTTGTTTTACCTTGTGATAATTTTGGTTTCAGAAATGACCCAGACCTTAAACCAACATGCATGAACAAACAAACAAACAAAATATATGGTTTCAGTCTAGGAACTTAGCCAAAAAGGCTTTTTATCCAATATAAGTTTTATTATCAAAATCACTTTCCAACAGAAGTATTTGTCCTTAGATGAAATAAAATACTTTAAACTTTTAAAACTTATTTTTGATCAGGTCCAGTGACATTACCACATCTGTAGGTACAATCAAACTTGTATGTGAGGTCACCATCATCCATAAAAGCAAATTTATTAAAATGCAGGAAGGTACACAGGACTGATGATCTAAAATTTCCAAAACATTTGATTCATAGTTAACAAGAATTTCTTGCAAATGGAACGAGAGAATCCAGAGAATCTAATATTCTTGACCCAAATATCTCCCTCAGCCTAGACACATCACAAAATGGTAACAACCACAGGCAAACAGGAGAGTTAGTGAAAGGTAAACACACTGAGAATCAGAAGGACCATTCAGGACACTCAGGTACAACCTAAAGAAAGGTCTTGATTATACAATTCCACACTTGATAATGTTCCCTATTTAAATTTGCTTTGTCCATATTTAGAATGCTTTGCACTTTGTAAATAATAATTCTCATAAGCCTAAGCTGACTATAAGAAGTTACTTTTCCCCCCCCTAAGTTAGGGAATTTGGGAAATAATAATTTTGCCATAGCTAAAATGAAAATGGAAGATTATGGTGAGCTGGAAGCTACCTCCGAATTGATCCTACAGGGTTAAGAAAATTGTATTTGTGTAGTTCTTGTTATGGATGGAATTGCATGTCACTCTGACTCCCTACTTCAAGTTCTTCTGTTGAGGCCTTATACCCCAACATTTGGAACAACAAAAGGCCTTATACCCCTTTTATTTGGAATAAAAAGGCAATTTAGGTTAAACGAGGCTATGAGTGGGGTTACAGACCAACCAATAAAATTGGTGTCCATATAAGAAGAAGAAGAGATGCCACAGCCTCTTTGCCAAGAGAGGACATGGTGAGAAAATGGCTGTCTGCAGCAAGCCAGGAATAGGCCTCACTAGGAACCGGTAAGTACGTTGATCTTGAACTTTTACTGGAGAGTACCTTGATCTCGAAAGTGGTCAGTACCTTGATCTTGAACTTCTCAGCCTCCAGGACAATAAATAAATAAATAAATAAATTTCCATTGTTAAAGCCACCCAGTCCAATATATATATAGAGAGAGAATTTATATAGCAGTCCCAAGCACACACACTAAAACAATTTGACTTTTGACTTTTTAGTAGGCCTCCACTGGGTCATCTAATTTTCTCTTTTAACAATTCCCACATTGAAAGGACAACTGAGGCACACCGTTGTTAAGTAATTGTCTAAGGCATTTGGTGGTCCTTATAGCATACCCAGGATCCCAAAGATTCTGATGGAATCCTCTGGTGTGGAGAGGTGAGCAGACAACCCTCACAGCCTGCCTTGTCTGAGAGTGTGACTGCCCAAGTCAGCCACAGCTGCTCAGCTGTGTCCTCATATCCCTCTGGTACCCTGGGGCAGAAAAGACATGTAAGAAGCACTGACTTACCCCTTGCTCTATGAGTGTCTGGGCCTTTTTAATGGAATAGGAAGTTTGCCTTTTATTTTCTTACTGAGTTCAGTGATAGATATGCAACACTGGCAAATCCTTGTCACCAGCCCCTTGTCCCTGCCTTCTTAAACAAAGTGTACAGACATGATTTAACCTTTAATTGATGCTCAGAATTGTCATCATGTAGATCAGTTTTTATAGAGTTCTGTAATTCCACGATGCCACTAGAGAAACAGTGAGGTCTGTAGGGCTGTTTTTACATTGAATGGAATCAGACAGCCTTTTGTTGTTATGGTATTTGTTTTTACTCATATAAGCAATAGGTTTGGAAATTTTTAAGCACTTTCTTCGTCTTAATTAGATGGCATTATGATACTCATTATAATAGATAATAGTTGACGTTAATCAAAACAACCAACTTTCTAATTGAATTGATAAACCAATCAGTCCCCTAGGGCACTTTATAGCATACTACGGAGAGTGAGAATAATTAGATGTATTTGTACAATATGGTGAAATTAAAAGTAAAAAAAAATATATGATTTGTAACTGTAATTTAAAGTGTGGGGATTTTTTTTTCAATGATAATTATCATCAATGACTTTCTGGGAAAATTGCTATTAAAATTCAGTTGGACTGTTACAAACTGAGGAAGCTAAGGCAAAAATTCAACAAACAAATACATATCTATTTTTCTGAAAGAACACTATGCACGGAGAATTCTGAGCGTGTTTTGAAGTGAAAGAGAGGAGGGTATAGTCAAGGGGAAGAATGTGTTAGCCTTGGAGAATCGAGGAAACTATGCAGTTTATACCAGGCTGAGTTGAACCAGCCACTGAGCTCAGGAAAGGTTAAAATATTGCACCCAGAAAACTTCTGAGGATGCGTTAAAGCACATATTGTAGGTTTGTAGGTTTGGGTAGGACTGAGAATTTGCATTGCAACAAGTTCTTGTGGCTGTTGCCTGTTGTTCTCTGGGGCTGCCTTTAGAGGTGCACTACAGTTTGATGAGTAGAAATCCATCTTCCAAAGTCAAGTAAAATCCTGGAATGGTCCCTTCCTCTGATTAACACAAGAGGCCCTGTTGCCAAAATAGCTTCTAAGGCAGCGGTTCTCAACCTGTGGGTCGCGACCCCTTTGTAACAATGAAAATGTATCCTGCATATCAAAAATTTACATTACAATTCATAACAGTAGCAAAATTACAGTTATGAAGTAGCAACAGAAATAACTTTATGGTGGGGGGTCACCACAACATGAGGAACTGTATTAAAGGGTCACGGCATTAGGAGGCATTAGGAAGGTTGAGAACCACTGTTCTAAGGGATCATACAAAATCTGCACACATCCAATTTGTGAGGTCTTAGAATGACCCCCTCAAATATTAAAGCTTTCCTAGGGAAATATCTTCTGTCTTGAATCTCAATCTCTATCATCTCTCTCTCTCTCTACCTCGCCTTATACCTACATCTATGTCTGTACATATGTATATGTGTGTGGGGGCACATGAATGCGTATTTAATAAATCAGATGCCTTTCCATTATTGTATCCCCTTGTAAATCATTTGAAGTAAAACTGTGCTAAGATGACCCTACAGTGACCCTGGTCTCATCCTAGTTGAAGGTAGAAGACTAGCAAGAAAGATAAAGAATTTCTTTTTTTAAAGTCATGCAGTAGGAGATCTAAATTTCTAACACCAAATCACATTTTTCAAACATATCCTAGAAGAAGGTTTGAAAAAAACGAATTATGCTTAGTGTTAACAAATCAAACTGGGGTCTGGTTGCCTGATGCAGCTAAACCAAATACTAAAGGTGATAGTTGCCGTGGGAGGAAAAGATTTTATTGCAGGGCACCAAGCTGGGAGTGAAGGGAGCTGACTTAAGACCTGGACTCCCCACTGGCTTACATATCAGGGATTTTTAAAGGCAGGGGGACTTTCCAGGCAGGCAAAATTGCAAATCAATACATAGAGGTTCTCATTAGTCTGATCCCAAAAGGTGGGATATGTAGGTGGGGAGGGAGGAACACAAGTGGATTTAGAGATTCTTAGATTTGTGGAAAAGGATGTTAAAATGAGGGTGACAGGCCCCGGAGGGGGAAATTTGGAACAAAGAATGGTAGCCAGAATTCAATTCCTCAGTCCCTCTTATCTGCATATTCCATCTGGGGGAGCCTTCTGAGAAATGACTCAGGAGCATATGTTAACATACTATCTTTCAGTTTTCATGGGGAACCACAACACCTCTGTGACTCTGGCTCATGTGGAGAGCCACTGTTCTCATCAGTTTGCTCTTTCACTTTAAAGAAGTGCCAGCAACGTTTCCAAAGGGACTCAAGAGTCTTCTTTATTTCCATGGTTGACAGGTCCCTGCTTATTCTCATTAGTATAGTCCCTAAAAATTCTCATTAGTATATATAGTTCCTAAAAATCTAGGGTCTTAAAGTGGGAATGTTGGTTCTCCAGGAGGTCCCTAGGTAGGCAAAGTGATATTTTAATTCCTTGAAATTAAATACAAAATATCGTACATATGTGAAGTATGCATTTTCCAGAGATATTGTCCCCTGTTTCCAAAAGTTCTTCAGATTTTTCTTAAAAAAAAAAAAAAATTAGGAAGAAACTATGTTACTTACATGTAATATAATTTCTTGTATGTTAATGGTGACTTCCTTTAAAATCACCTCTATCTTTATTAAAACTACTGATTTAAAATATCTACCTAAACATAATACTGTACTATGTTCCACTCATAAAATTAAAAATGGTAGTTGATATCGTACTTTTAAAAATCAGTTTGAAAAAAAGAAAAACATCACAGAATATTCAGGTGACAAAGACCTAACTCAGAAACGATGTAAATATCTAAGACATTTACATTACAGACAATGGCATCACTGTATTTTTCCGCAGAGGGTGAAGAGCGGGGGATGTTGCATGCTCAGACAGAGTTGTGTCGGGTAGGAATCAATTCCCCACCGCCAGTTTGTCAAGACTGGCTTCACGGAGACTGAGATTCCTCCCACCCTTTTCATAACCAAGTTCTCAGTTTATTTTTGAAGAAGGTTCAGAGGGTGGTTATGTTAACATAAGAGACATTTAAATGTTTACATTTTATTCAGTGAACCTCTTTAAAGAGTTTCAAATGAAAAATATGTTGGTAGTAGGCTTTCCTTAAAAGATGTAGAACAAAGCTCACCTTCATGTGGAAATAGACTGGGAATGGTGTGCAGGAACATTGCTGTGCTTACATTGTTATCAACAAGATGCAGCACAAAACCAAGGGGAGGAGGAGGTTGCTTATGACTAAAGATTCCAAAGGGTATTTTCATAGGAAAGTGCTTATAAGGCAATGCCCAGGAAGACAGCATGGTTCACTGGCTGCTGAGTTTTCCAAGCTTTTGGAAGCTATGTGAAATCCTGGAAGGATTCTGCTAGGTCAGGAGAAGAGGCTTGACTCCCAATTTTATGTAACCACAGTAAATTAATCTAGTACACCTTACAATGTCTCAAAATAAGGTCTTCGAATGTTAAAGCTCTCTAAGGCAATTATCTTGTGATTAAAAAACAATTAATGTCATCCGACTAGCCTTATAAAAAAACAATTAATGAATGTGATGCCTACTCTCTTCTCCCTCCCCTGTACTTTGATAGCACAGTTAGTTCATCATTAGACAGACATCGTGATTTACCTTACTTCTCCATCTATGAGAGCAAAAACTTACTTACCTGATCTGATCCTCTACTTTCTTACAGGCAAATGGGGGGGACAATAATAAGCCCTGGTTGTAAGAACTGAGTAACAAACACAAAGCATCTGGCATATTATCAGCCTTCCGTAATGTTGGTTCCTTTGCTGTTCTCAGGGATTTCCATGATGACATTCAGGTAAATTGTCACTGTTTTTAAAAATCTGGATCCCATTGTGGTAGTGTCTATGGCTGAAATATTCCGTTATTTCAAGTCAAATATTGTTTTCTAATTTAAGGAAATCATCTACCCGTCAGTATACGATGAATGTCTTATATAAAGACAGCCCATTTTAAAAGAGTTTAAAAAATATTTATTCTCTACAAGTATTGCAAATATAATACATTAAAAATAAATAAACAGGAACTAGGTATCATTGCTTAGTGTTTTGTGAGCTGGGATGTTACCCTAATTCAAAAGCATTGGAATGGGATCTTATTCTCTAGATTAGAGAGCAGCCTCCAGGGGATATTTGTACACTCCGATGTTTGGGGGGAAGATGTTATTTACCACCTGTAAGTTACCTATCTTGTTATTTTTGTTGGGAGGAAAGCTGCAGCCTTTACCTCTGTTAGGTAGTGTAGTTTGGTTAATGGATGGCTAGCAGGAGAGAGTGTAAGGGGAAGCCGATGTTAATGTGAACTCCTGCCGTTTTTATTACAGTGGCACCCGCAATAGTTAAGGTTGAGCAGCCGCTTCCATTATGAACTCCTATTTCAGGGGTTTATAACTGAGCTGTAAAAATTTGCCCTAGGCTAAAACTTCTCTTATCAGGTTTTAGCCTGGGAGAATTTTTTCCCCTACAATTTTTTTTTTTTTTTTTGAAAAGAAGAAATCAATTTAGCCATTCAATGTAATAAAAAAAAAAAATCAGGGAAATTTAAAAAAAAAGTTTAATTTTTATCATGTTAATTTTGGATGTTGGAATTGATGATAATTACATTTTTACATCTCTAACAAGAAAAGTCTTGAAATCGTACCTTTTAAATGTACATGTCAAGTGTCCAGTGCAGACTGATGTGGCCATTTACCAAAAGCAGCAACTTCTTAGGCCATAAAATGAATCAAGATGTGTTAGAAATACACCAATATTCTGGTTATTTTCACAATATTAATTTTTTAATCAGATCTGACTAGAATGTATTTAATCACTCTGCAATTTATCAGAGCAATACATTGACATATTAAATTGATGAAAGGTTATTGAAGAAGTTGAGGGCATTTGGAAATCTTTGATAGATATAAGTGGGCTTACCTTCTCAGGCATGGACAGCTTTATATACACCTAACAACACTAGGAGTCCATCTTATATGATAAAAAAATCTTTAGAAAGTGACATCATGATGTGTTTTAAAATATAAGTTTTATTAGGCTGCATGCAGTGGCTCACACCTATAATCCTAGGGTTCTGGGAGGCTAAGGTAGGAGGATTGCTTGAAATCCAGAGTTTGAGACCAACTTGAGCAAGAGTGAGATCTTGGCTCTAAAAATAGCCAAGTGTTGTGGTGGGCACCTGTAAGTCCAAATACTGAGCTGAGAGAAGAGGATCACTGGAGCCCAAGAGTTGGAGGTTGATGTGAGCTATGATTCCACAGTACTCTACCAAGGGTGACAGAGTGAGATTCTATCTCAAAAAAATATATCTATATCTATATCTATGTATATGTGTGTGTATGTGTATGTTAAGTTTTATTATTACTTCAGTATGGAAAGACCAAGAGATTGCTACAGGCCCCAAGGGCAAAGGGAGGCCATGCCATGGTGGGGGGAGCACAGCAGAAGCATCTGCATTATTCAGGAGGCAAAGGTAGAGCTGTAGACAGAGCCTTATCATGGTTTCCATGGGAAATAACAAGAGTACACGGGCTTGGATTAGCCAGTTTGAATAATTTCAGTGAGCTCTGAGCTATAGCACTGTCTCTCTAGACTCATCAAGGTCTAGATGTCAAACTTTCAGAATACAGACAGAAAATCAAAGAGATGGTTAGTCCATAATGCTGGGGTTCAGCTCCTAGGCTGAGACTTCCTAGTGTTATGCAGAAAGATGTATGAAAACTGGGCAAAAATTAGCATCTGAGTTCCAGTTTCCATCTCACTGAAAGGGATAATGATTGTGATATTCTCCTCCTATCAGCTGGAGACCAGATGCCTCCTACAAGCTGTGTACCCTTGGGAAAGCTACTAAACTTCCCTGTGCTTCAGTTTTCTCATCTTTTTCATGGTGATAACATAATGGGTTCTTCAATGAACAAATTTCAATGACCCTTATCTAATCTTTTCCCTTAACCAACTACCTTGTGAATTATGTCCCAGAAATGGATGTTCTGTAAGACAAAGGAACTGAGATTTCAAAGGCCCAGACTTTCTGAAAGCTCACCATGTTCCACAGCCTGCTTCCAATGCACATGACCTGCCCCAAAGGCACATGGCCCTTCCTTTAAAAGCCCATGATCCCCCTTGTCAGAGAGACAGATTTCAGGCAACTTCTCCTGTTCTCTCCACAGGACATCTGTTATATTGAAAATTCCATTCTTCTGTGGCAATCCTCATTGTCTTGATAATTGGATCTTTGTGTGATGAGCAACTGGACTTAGATTAATCCCCCCTGTAGTTTTACAACAATTATTGGGGCTTGTCTAGGATGGCATTGCTTTTGGTTTGGTGGCTGCAGAACAGGGAGAGACCAAAAGCCTCTCTTAGCAGCTACCTGGCCATAATTGCCAGAGGGCCATTTTGGACTTTCCTGCCAGCTCCTTAGTTCCTGGCCTCCACTGAATTCTTACAGGCTTCCGATGCAATGGGTTGGTGATTGCTTTCTGATAAGACTGTGAAGAAAGAAACTCTATTTCCATTTTGAAATTTGTATCAGGGTAGGTGAGTACTATTTAAAGGTATCATGCACTGAGGGATGCTCCTCTTAGTTCGGGGAATTCTGAGGAAATTCCCTTTTGTTTTTGGTAAGTCTCCACTTGATTGTGAGAATGGGAACTAACCTAATTGTTGTGATTGGACACACCAGGGCTTCTTCAGTACCACTGGAGTTAGTTTGTTTGAAACTTTTTGAACTTCCCTTTCTGTTAAGTGTCCATCTGTATTGGTGGGGAGTACGTAAATGTGGAGTCTGTTAAGCTCTTTGTCTTTATTTTCTTTTCCCTGTTGATGGTATTATAAGTGCAGTCAAGGTCAAGGAGGGTGAAAGACATCATGTTCATTTTTCTTGTGGCAGTTTCTAAGGTCTGAAAGTTTAAAAGACACCTCCATCCTAAGATCTAGGAAATTAGAAGATGTTTACACACATAGAGGCAGCCTGTGTAGCATGACTGCTCTGGACAAGTAAAAGAGGAATGGAAATATAATGTACACAGATTTGTGTGGAACTTCAGAGGCTATCATGGCTAGAGTCCTGAGATAAAAGCTATTGAAACTCTGTGTGTGTATGTTGTGTTTAGATGTGTTTCGAGTGTATACCTATATTATATGTCTTCATGGTACCAAAATTGGCTTATAAATAAAAAGAGTTCTCATAAATTAAATAAATAAACCCTCATGCTTTTCAAGGTCTTGTGATTTTAGCATGCTTTGGTAAATTCTTTGGTAAACATGCTGGTTTAAAAAAAAAAAAATAGCAGGCTCGGCGCCTGTAGCTTAGTGGCTAGGACGTCAGCCACATACACTGGAGATGGTGGGTTCAAACGCAACCCAGGCCTGCCAAACAACAATGATGACTACAACCAAAATATAGCTGGGTGTTGTGGTAGGTGCCTGTAGTCCCAGCTACTTGGGAGGCTAAGGCAAGAGAATCACTTGAGCCCAAGAGTTCGAGGTTGCTGTGAGCTGTGATGCCAAAGTGCTCGACAGAATCTCACTCTGCTGCCTCAGGCTAGAGTGCCATGCAATCATAGCTCATAGCAACCTCAAACTCCTGGCAAGTGATCCTCTTGCCTCAGCCTACTAAATAGCTGGGAGTATTAGCCTATGCCACCAGGCCCAGCTAATTTTCCTATGTTTAGTAGAGACGGGGTTTCACTCTTTCTCAGGCTGGTCTCAAATTCATGATCTCAAGCAATCCACCTGCCTGGACCTTCCACAATACTAGGATTATAGGCCTGAGCCACCACGCCCAGACGTCAATATAAATTTTTGCCTGAGTTTACTGGTCATTTTTATATTGGACATGTCAGAGTTTGACACAAACTTTACAAATCTAAAAACCCAGCCAAAACAAAATGATCTGTAATTGAGTGAATAAAAAAGCAAAATCTCTTGAATTATCAGTGAAAATACCCATGCGTTTAACTTTAAGGTTCTTACTCAAGTAAAAAGGTAGATATCCCTAAATGAAAATAATTGTCAATAAATTAGAATAATTAAAATTATAAGTAAATGATAGCATAAAAAAGCAAACTTATGGTCAAAATTTTATGAAGATGTTTTAGTTTTGGTCACTCTGAGTACTGACTGCAAGCTAGCCAGTTGTTGTACACTGTATTGCCATAGCAAAGGCCTTTGCCTAGAAAAAAAACGTGAGTTTTTTTAACTGTTTATTTTTGTATCATAATTTAGTTGAAAGAGAACAAAATGGTTATTCTTACAATCCAAAAAGAATCTCAAAACAATCTTTTTCTGTGGAAGCATTGTATGTAATTTAATTTGCACTTAAGTAGAAAAATGTTTTGAGATCAGTTAGATTGATTTTAAAATACATTGATCTTGATCGTTAGGCAAAAAAAGACTTTGTGCCATTATTTGAGATGCTACGATTTGATGTTAGAAGTTTATTCACTCTATAGTCAGGTGATAGCATGTCAGTAAATTTTATTTTCAGATGTTGGTATTTTATAAAGTTCAAATTAGTCAACATCTTTAAGCAGGATGTGTTCTAAAACTTCTATTGTATTACTAGAACTTAAAGAAGTTACATTGTTCAAAACAGCAGGTCTTACTAGAATACTTTCATTTGTTATTTTGGTAGGTTTTTTAAAATTTTAAAATAATTAAAGCTATGTTTTGTGATTATTTCTTGGTCTATATTTTAAAATTTATTTCCTTCTCATTTCTCTCAATTTTATTCATGAAAATATGTTTAGATATCAAATTTGTTTGGATATTGAATGACTTTGTTGAGGGTGCAGTTAATCACATAGCTTGTATATCAAATATTCACAGGCTACCAAATTGGCTAAGTGAGCTATAAAATAAATTTGACAAAAGTAAATGAGACCAGTGTAATAAAATTGTGAGTTTTTCTATAATCTTCTTTTGCAACTTCTCAGATTTATATGTCAGAAGTTCAACTTTTGCTATATCTTAACTGCTTTCAGCTTTTCCTCCCCTTGATGAAGGCTGAGATGTCAGTTCTCTTCTTTCTTTAGCTCTTTAACTTCTTTCCCTCTCTGGTTCTAAGTTTGCTGGTAAGGACTGATGCGTAAATGTTTACTGTAAAGGTCTGAAAAGCAATTTTTTTTTAGCTTCTTGATACATCTGAATTGTTCAATATAGTAAAAAAAAAAAAAATCTTCCTATGCTGTTACTAAGAGTTGTGTGTTCCCCTCCTTGAAGTATTAGTTTTCTATTTTCTTCTTTCCTTTATAATAGAACATTTGTCTTATCACCCTGGAGACAGCTTCTCCTGGCTGATAAATTCTGGTACTCTTTTCATGAGGTTTGACTTCCAAGTTGTCTAAATGAATTTCCTATAAGAAAAAAAAATTGCATGACAGATGGTTTTCCTGGATCTCTTGACCTAAGAAACTAATTTTTTTTTTATTGTCAAGATAGTTCCTATTGTCTTTATTAGTTTTTTGATTACTGAGAAGTAGATTGCTATTATTTTATAATAACCTGTGATGCTGTTTTGATCAAATGTTTGGAGTCTTTCAACATCTTTGACAAATGCCCATAACATCTAGATAATTTAAATGTTCAGCTACCTGTAAACTACTGTTTTCCTGTCACTGTTGGAACTAGGCAGGCCTTGAAATCTCTAGAATATTGTGTTTTCTTTCTTTTCTTTCTTTCTTTT
>NW_003852421.1:6847752-6864127 GCF_000181295.1 Otolemur garnettii | reverse complement strand
TTTTTTTTTTTTTTTTTAGCAAGGATCCTTTATTGCCACTGAAAAGGGGGAAAGATAATTTATAATCTCATAACCAAAGGCAAAAACATAGCATTAGGGCAATTTGTTTCTGCAAATGCCACAGTCCCAAGCATTCCTGACATGGCTGATGCTGTATCCATGAGTCACTGAGTCCCATCACAAAAGTTGCACAGGGCCTATGATGTTGTGATTATCCACTATGGAAGAAGTCTTTTCCATTCCTAAATGTCGGAAGTGCTGTCAGCTCTCCTGCTTAGTCAGTAGATACACAGCACAGCTAATATGAGGGGCGTAGGAACCACATACCAGGAAAAGAGCTCCAGTGAGTTTCAAGGAGGCTCAAAGCAATGGAATGATACCTCAAGGGGGTTGTTTCAAAGGCCATCTCGCTTCATTTTTCTTCCAAGAGCTATACTCCCCCTCTATTTGTTTCTGTGACTGACTACAAAAGTTGTTGATGGGGACCCAACATTTTCTGAAACAAGGCTAACATGGCCACTTTGAACCAATGTAATAAACTCTTCATCTGTGTTGGTTGGCCAACAGGGAGGTTTTTCTTTTTTAAATTTAGTTTTAAAGATTTGTATTAAACTTTGTTTTAGGAGAAAGCACTTCCAACAATAGATAGAATCAATAGCCAATCGAGGACTTTCATTTGCCACTCTCTTTTCTCCTCAAAACAAACAAACCCTGAAACCTCCAGGAGAGATAAGCAAAACCCAGCTAAGAGCAGAGTTAGGTACTATCTTAAACACACTCTCTTCAGTAATTTTGGGATCAGTTACATATATTTTCCTGATAGGGAATGACAGCTCTTGATGCAAAATATAGATTTTTCGTGCAACATGCAATCTACACAATGGTGGCTCTATTCAATATTTCTCATATTTATCTGGACTTATCAGGTCAAATTACTGTACAAAAAAATTGTATATATTGGCTTTTACAGAGATGCAGCTCTCTGAAGTTAATGAAAGAATTGGGTACTGTTTTCAACTAGGTGAAGGAAACAAAATTCTTCCAATAGCTGTGCAAAAACTAAGTCTCTTACAGTCAACAAGGATAAGCAAGTTCTATCAAAGAAACTGTTCTCCAAATTGTGAAATTTCTTGTGTCAAAGTTTAGAAATATTTTTACGATTCAGTATTGCATTCCAAAATTCTATCAGGTTGCATGATCATCAATAATGCATAAATATACAATTTTTATTTTAGTTGTGCCAGCAATGAGTCCTGAAAGTAAATATAAATTTGCTAATTTAATTGCTATAGCATGTTGGGCTGATGTTGGGTTAATTTGTATTTCTTAATATGATTAGGTCTTTTTTATATTTCTTTATTAATTTCTATGCCAGGTATTTAACCTTTGGTTGTTATCTATTATAGTCTTATTAATCTGTATGTGCTCCTTAGGTGTTGACTAATTATATGTAATAATGTTTTATTCCCACCCAAACTTTTAATTTTAGTTATTCATACACTTTTTTTTTTTTGCTGGGGCTGGGTTTGAACCCATCACCTCTGGTATAAGGAACCGGCACCCTACTCCTTTGAGCCACAGGTGCCACCCTATTCATACATTTTTGTTGTACACGGGTCACTGTGAAAGTTTGTGAGACAGACAGTGTTATGATCTATTATTTAACTTCCAAGAAACACGGTTGACTGTGTCCTTTCTGATTCACATGTGCAAGCTGTAATTTCCTTGGCTTATTGGTGTTGCTGGAAGGCCTTCATTTGTTTCTGTCTGTATGGATTTTATGTTTCTTGATTTTTGTGTGTTTGTGAAAGTTAATTTGTGACCTTTTACATGGTCAACTTTTTAAATGTTCCACTTATACTTGAAAAGAACATGCACTTTTCAATTATTAGTGCAGCGTTCTTTATGTGCCAGCTGAATCAAATTCATTTTTGCATTGGTCAATCTTCAGGCATCCTCAAACTATGGCCCATAGGCCACATGTGGCCTGCCTAGGACAGTTATTGGCCTACCAGGTGTTTTTGCTGCTGCTGCCTGTCCTACTTAGCAGCCGACTCATCCTGGGGCCCACAGTCCAGCCCTCCAACGGTCTGAGGGACAGTGAACTGGCCCCTGATCCTTAAATATTTTGGTCTGCTTGGTATGCAGTTACTACAGGTGTGTTAAAATCTTCCACTGTACTGGTACATTTGTTAGTTTCTTTTTATAATTCTATCAGTTTTCATTTTATACATTTTGAGGCTGTCTTATTGGGTGCATATATATTTAGAATTACTTTGCTTTTAGACGAAATGCTTTTTTCTTTGCAATTATATAGTAATCCTTTTTATAGCTATAGATTTTAATGAAACCTACTTTATCTGGCACTAGCCGGGGATTTGTTTTGGTTAGTATTTTTACTAGTATTTCCCCTCAACCTTTTGTTGTCAATCTTTCTATATTTTTATAATTTAGGCATGTCTCTTAGAAAAAGGATATGAATGGGTTTTAGTTGTCTATCCCTAAACCATTATGTTTAGGCTGTTATGCTTATTATAATCATTGACTTATATGATTCTTTTGTATGAATATATCACAATTTATTTATCCATTTTCCTATAGCTTTATATTAAATTATTTAAAATTTCTGGTATGTTGCTATAAAGAAGCAATATATAACATTTTTAAGAGAATAAACTGTGGAGTCAGAAGCCCATGGGACTCCATTTGCCATGTGATTTTGGATGCTATTAAAATTCCTCCATCTTTAGAATCCGTATCTAATGAACAGGCACAATTTTGATATTTACTTCTTAAGGCTTCTGTGAGTATCAAATGACATATTTAAGTTAAACTCATGTAAAACAATGAGCTTAGAAGTTTTTTTTTTAATTCTTATTTATTTATTTATTTATTTTTGAGACAGAGTCTCACTTTGTTCCCCTCAGTAGACAGCCATGGCCTCCCAGCTCACAGCAACCTCAAATTCTTGGGCTCAAGCAATTCTTTTGCCTCAGTCTCTCAAATAGCTGGAACTACAGGCACCCGTCACAACGCCTGGCTATTTTTAGAGATGAAGTCTTGCTCTGGCTCAGGCTGGCCGTGAACCTGTGAGCTCAGGCAATCTACCCACCTCAGCCTCCCAGAGTGCTAGGATTACAGGTGTGAGCCACTGTGCCCGGCCTAATATGAATTAGAGAATCATTTTGTCATGTTCTCTCCCCCTAAACCAAAACAACAACAACTTTATTGACATTTGAATTCAATTTCATCAAAACTGTAAGATCCTTAGGAAGAATTGGCATTTTTTATTAATTTAGTATTTTTCTAAAAACATGGTATCACTTTCCATTGAATAGATTGACTGCATCCTCCCATGTCCACTGGCATCCCCTTCAAAAACTACCCAATAAATCCTGTGGCTTCTCTGTTCAAACTCTTTAGTGGCCTTCAGTAGTCCACTGAGTTGCATGTGCCCTTCTGTTTGACTTGCAAGACTCCGTTTCTCATACAGTGCTCTTCAGATTGTTTCTGAATTCCAGTCATCTGCAGTTACCTATGACTGCATAGCAGTCCCAGTTTTCTAGGCTCTACTGTCCTTGGGCTTTCTGGTGTTTGTGCCTTGTGTCTAGAATGTCTATCTTAAAATTTCATAGTACCTCTCTAAGTACAGTACCCAAGAGACTGTAACAAACTGGTCAACATATGGAGATGGTCAACATAAGGAACTAGGTTTACTGTACAGGTATGTATGTACATGTACAGATATGTACTTGTACTCATCTATGGAGATCAGGTCAAGTTAAAGAGGTGGTCAAATAGGGATGTGGTCATCTTTCTACTGTATATATCTATAAAATTCTTGGTTTTGTTTTTTTAAATTTACACTCAAAATTTACATCACTATAAAGCCACCCTGATCACTTTATCATTCCTACCACTCTGCTTTCATAATGTAATTACTTCTTTTATTATACATATTTTTCTTTTCCAAATAGATTGCTGCCCTTGATAACCAGGGTTGTTTATTTTTAAATCTCTATATACCCTGATCTAGAATAGAACCTAAATCAAGAAGGTACTTAATACTTGATTAAATTGATCATTGTATGCAATTATTCTGAAGGATGGGCAAACTTTGTGTTTCTAAACATGAAGAAATTTCTCAAATAACAAGTTTATAACATTTTAGAATAATGTACATATTGAAACAAGGAAATATCATTCCTGGCATTTGTAAGAAAATGTTAGACTCTACTATCCTTGCACCTAAATATGTGCCAACCTTTCAAGAGTTTATCCTTTCAGAGTAAACTTTGTGTCAACAGGAAACCTTCTGGAAGTCCTATGGAAGGCTTTTTAAGTTGAAAAAGAAAACTTTCTTATAATTCATTGTAATATTTATTGTTTCTGATAATTTCATGATAATAAATGTGTTAAGAACATAATCTGTGTTCTAGATTCTGCTACACAAAAACTGAAACAAGTAGGCAGTTGCTTAGGTATATATAATTTCACAGCATGCTCAGTTAAGTGTACCTTCCATGTCCCATCAAATTAAATTAAATTTTTCAACTGATTTGCAAGAATTTATAGCAAGTAATTCTACCTGTATTTGTTGGTCTGTCCTTATTTTAAATATAAGGATATATATAATGTATATAAATATTATATATTATATAAATATATGTACGTGCATGCACACACACACACGTATAGTAAATGCTGTTGTGAGTTTTTTCTTCTGTACCTGAAAAATAATAGATTGGTCTTACTTATAAAAACTTGAAGCATTTGAAATATATTTGGTATTACTTATAAAAACCTGAAGCATTTGAAATATTTTTTCTGACCTGCGTAAAAAGAGAAATGAGTATGTTATTGTTCATACACTTTATCTGGGGATAAAAATTTTGGTGTTTAGAGAATTATTCTCTATTCTTTTCCACCATGGCACGGGTGAAAGATGACATTCATGTACCTGACACACTGGGGTTTGTGATGCAGATAAGTTTTGTTGTTTCCTCCTGTGAGTTTCTGCAAGTGTGCTATGATTCCACACATTTCCCTTTTCTTAGAGAAAGCATATTTGAATACAATCACTGTAACTGACCTTAATTAAAAGTATAATTTGCATATAAGCTGATTTAATAAAGAAATAACTCATTTACAAATTTTGTTTTTTGTTATTAATAGTGGATTACAGATGATTGAACTGGTGTTCTGTGAGAATAGGTTTGATGAAAACAATCTACCAGTATTTTAACAAATGATGGAAATAGTTTAGAAGCTTACAGGGCATCTTTTGCCTTTAAAAAAGAAGCATAAATCTGAAGGAACTTCTAGAAATTTTTGGATAAATTGTGGTTATAGGAAAAGGGAGGCTGTAAATTTCATAAGATGTTGGAACTCACCCTTTATTATGCATTTACTCCATCTATTATGTGAGTCTACTCTAAAATTAACATTCCATTAGATGAAGGAAAGAGAATAATGAATTAATGCCTTTTAGGGCCTAATTTTTTAAAAGTCTTGATTAAATTGTGTTATAAAAGAAAATACTTTACATTAGTGGTTAATGAAAGACCAGACCTTATATGTTCTTGCTTTAGCATGATTATAAGTGTTCTTTCTGGAATGTCCCTAAGTCTCCATGTATTAATGTTCTTTAGAACTCCCTTACAACTCAAATAATTTTAGCCTTGGTCTACCCTGTGGGCTCTAATCTATATTAGCTAGCTGTCTACTCTTATGTCTAATTGGTTGTCTCAAAGGCAGCTCAAGCTCAATGGAACCTGTCTTCTCCCCACCAATGCTGGTCTTTGTCCATTGTTGGATATATGTGCCATCCATCTAGTTCTGAGCCATAGCGTCATTCCTGACTTGCTCCTTGTTAATTCTCTCAGGCCAATTCTCCATCACCTCTTACCTGGATCAAGGCATTGGCTTCCTCTCAAGTCCCCACGGAAAGTTTGCTCCCCATTTCCATTTTTGTTCTCTTCTCTGTATCTCAGCTAGAGTGACTGAGTTGAAGTGCAGATAGAATCATGTACTACCTCTCCTCCAGAGCCTGTGCTGGAAGAGTGTACACACATGAACACACACACATATTCACTCTTGTGTACACACTTGTACAAAATTTTACAATGGCTCCCAGATCCTAAGACAAAGAATTCTAAATGCAATACACAAGGTCCTGTGTGCCCTGCCCACTTGCTCCAAATTCATTTTACATTAGCTTCGTGTATAGCAGCCATGCAAACTTTCTCTTGGTCATACTATGCACCCGTCAATCCTGGCCTCCACAGATGCTTGGTCCCTAGCTATGACGTTCCTTGTTGCTTCTTCACCCAGCCTCTCCCTTGATTATTTGTTTGCCTAGTTGACTCCTACTCATCCTTTAGAAAATAATCCACTTTCTTAGCTAAGTCTTCCTTGATCCTCAAAATTTGTTTATCCTATCCTGTATTGTCAGACACTAATCTCAGTTCACCCGGTACTGTTAATAGGTAAACACTTTTTTTTTTGGTGAAAATTTGATTAAGATCTGCCTTCCATACTTGATTTTCAGCTTTGTGAAGATGAGGACATTATTACTTCCATTTTATTATCTTGAGATCACACAGCTCAGTATCATCTGACTATACTCAGATATAGGTCTTCAGATCCAAAAACTACTTAAAAAAAAACTCCACTTATTTAATCGAGATATATCGAGTCCTAGAATGCTATAGACAACGAACAACCCTGAGGAATTATTAACTCGGCATCCACTGCACTCACTTATGTTGGGGAAAAACACCCCAAGACACGACTGGATGCAGACGTGGGCTGGAACACACATAAGTATTGGGTTCTAAATGCAATATTTAGTGATGTTCTCCACACTGCGCAGGTAGGAAAAGTGAAACTCAATTCACCCCAGTGAACAACTCTACATAATAGGGGTGGCATTCTTCTTTTGTCTCCTTGTTTGCTACTGCTAATATGCTCTGACAGTTAGCTCTGCTCTTTTATGAACTTTCCACCAGCTGTAGTCAGTGATGGGGAAATCAGGCAGCAACATTTTTGTTGCTAAAAAAAAAAAAAAAGGGAGAGCATTTGAGTGTATAAAACATTCACATGAGATTTTTTCTAACTTTACAATTTATAATTTCATCCTTAATTATGTTATTGTAGTCTTTGAGTGTAAAGCTAGTCTTCAGCTCAGAATGAATTGGTAATATATTTCTGTGAAAAGAATAGTGCCGCTTTTTAGAAAGTAAGGATATTACGACACAATGTCCAATGACTACTTTTGTATGCATATAAAACATAGAAAGGCTTCCCATTGTGGAAATGTATGTGTTAACTCTTGCTACTCAAGAATTTAACCACTTTTATAAAGGTGGTTAAAAAAATCTGGATGATTTTTCTTCTCCAGATTATAATAAGAAGTCAAGTGGTAAAATAATATTTTGGTGAATGCTGCTAGTGCTCACTCAGGCTCATATTTATTTGTTGTGATATAAGGTATTAAAACTTGGGCAACTGCTGAGTTATCTGAAAGTTGATGAGGAGAATGGAAGTTTCCTTGAAGGAAAAAGCCATAAGAGAGGTCAAGACCTCACTATGACCTCAAATGTAACTATTACCCTACTGGTTAGTTGAAATTAGAGATCAAAGACCTAATGTGCTAAATGTGTTTAGCTGTGAATTGTTTCATGAAAAGGGTAAAAAGAAATATATTTAGTAGTATAGATTGTTTTTTAAAGGAAAGTATATTTGCTCTTCAAAAAAATAAAATTATAAATAGCATACATATAAAATAATATTTTATAAGAATGGAATTCTTCATCTCTTTTATTCTTTTTATAAGTTAAATGATCTGTACAGATTCTATTAAAGTAGATTTTTAAGGCATATAAGTGCTCAGATCATGTTTATCTGAATTTTAGCACATTTACATTTTTAAGAACTATAGATTTGAGGGGGGAAGAGAAAAATCCTTTTAACAAGTTATTTTTTTCTTGCATCTCTCTTACTCCCTTTAAATTTTCCTTCTTTTCTCTTCCTTTCTAGAAATGGGTAGCTTTAGTGTAGAACATACCTTTTAAACTATAGCCCTGGGATTACCTAAATCAGACTCATCACAAAGGCTTCTAGAAATCCAAATTCCTGAGCCTCACCAGAGACTTGTTGGAAGAGCAATCTGGGAAAGAGTTCGGAATCTGAATATTTAATCATCTCCCCAGTGATTCTTACATACATTTAAATTTAAGAATTACTCATGTAGAAGATATTAGAAAAATAGGATGTGAGTTATCAGAGTCTTGCTGATAAGCCTTACTCTTAGGAAATCTCTCATCTATTTAAAAATAAATGCTAATATCTTTTCAATGAAAGCTTTGCCTTTGTATCTTCTCAGATTGCTTTTCTCTTCCACCCAGCACCCATTTGGTCTGTGAGGTACTACTTATTAGGCTGACTACAGCCTTGACTGCTCGGGTAGGGGTGAGATGTAAGAGTTTGGAAGGAATCCTCTCCTGGGCTGTGTTCTCATTCTTATATTTCTCTCTACTTCTTCTTTCTCCTTGTTTTGCTTCATCTTCTTCAATTGTATTTTTGTTCTTGGGCGTCTGAAGGAAATTTGGAGCATGGTATTTAGAGCAAGTTACAGACATCCTTTCATAAGTAAATTCAAGGAATATAGCAAGGACTGAATTGCCAGACAAGGATACCAACAAGAAAACACCTTTTTAAAAGCTAACACTACCTGGTTGCAGGGTGCTGATAGAGTTAATAAAGAATATAAACAAAAACAATTTCTGATGGAGAGTGATTTTTTTTTTTCCTGGGCATCCCTGGACTCAGATAATTTTTTTTTCTTGTTGAAAGCAAAAGAGGTTGATAAAAGCTCTCTTAGTGCAAGCAACGCAGAAGACATTATATTGCAGGCAGTTGCAGAACACATTTGCAAGCAATTGCATTAATTATGCAGCTAGGAATTAAGATTAGAGCTTGCAGAATTTCAATTAGATACCTCAGTCTTTGTGTTTTAAAAATGAAATTTCCAACAACTGCAACCTGAGAGAATTATCTGAGAAGGGTTTGTCAGTTCTGATGCAAAAAGGAGTTCAGATGTGCATAGGATGGTTGGAGAAATAGAAGTCAATCAGAGGACAAATAGGAAATTTATGAGGGAAGAGGGACTCAGAACAAATTAGAGTTACTTTCCTGACAGGCTAAGGCAGTGGTCCTCAACCTTCCTAATGCTGCAACCCTTTAATACAGTTCTTCATGTTGTGGTCGCCCCCAGCCATAAAATTCCTTTCGTTGCTACTTCATAACTGTAATTTTGCTACTGTTATGAGTCGTAATGTAAATATCTGAGATGGAGGAAGTATTTTCCTTGGTTGCGACCCACAGACTGAGAACTGCTGCAAGCGTTTCATCTTTCCTGGGATGTAAGGCTACTGGTTAGAGTCACAGGGAAGAATCTTTGTAACTGTGTATTAACCCACATACATTCCTCATATGGATTTAGCTTTTCTCAAGGGAATTTTTTTTGTCTTTATAAAATTATACATTAAAAGAACCCTCTAGGCATGCGCTGGTCAGAGTGGTGTTGATCGTCCAAGTCCTGATGCTCAGGATTGAAGAGCCTTGTAAAGAGCAACCCCTACAGAAGGGTATTGGAGAAAGAATCACTCTCATTGTCGACACTCTGCCCATCCATCTGCATTTTGTGAAACTTAATGTAGTTAGAAGAGAATAAGATTAGCAGTCAAAAGAATTGGCCCTTGTCTGCCCAGCATGGAGGGAACCATTTAACGTTTTGGAGGCTTGGTTTTTGTTGCTTTGGGTCAAGGATGGCAGGTAGCATGTGGCACAGCAGAAGACTTGAAGGGTGATGTTGAACTAAAAGAGACAGTCTCAAAAGTCAATTTCAGTCCTAAAATTCTTTTTAATCCCTCTATTTCCTTAGGTGCTCTATAAATACATTTTTTAAAAGGTTAGCTCTGTCCCCTCTTTTCTTAGTTCTTTGCCTTAGAATTTTGATGGAGCACCGTAGTTCGTACCTGGTTCTTTTAACTCTTATTTGTTTACACCTGGGCACGGCTAAGGAGGGGCTGGAATTCATTGCCTCAGTACCGGCATGTTCCCCACCAGACTGTGGGCTGCTATAAATCATTTTACTAGGTTCTATTTCCTGAATATTTCTTTTAGGTAGTGGGGGGAGGGTGGGCTATAGAATTTGAAACAGATTTATGGAAAGGCCTTTGAGAATAAACTGCAAGGGATGACCCAGCTGTAGCTGCTCCTGCATAAACCAGGGAGGGACTCCCAGAGAAAAAGACTAATAATTAGTTTCATTTGTAGGTGAAAGAAGGTCTTTGAAGACATCTGGCATTAATTATAATGGTGGGCACTGTTGCCATTTCCAAATCCTGCTTTTTAGATCACGCACTGACAGTTTAGAGAGGTCTTTGCATCTCCTCTTCAGGAGGAAGAGAGTATTTAATTGTGTATACACGGTCAAAGTCTGAGACAGATACTGTGGGTAAGGTTAAATGACATATCATGTTCCATTCTTGAAAAACTCATCCTGCAAAGTTGAATTACAGGCTCTTTTCTTCTGTATAATAGGACCTTGACTCTAAGAAATAAGCCAACATTCCAAAAGGCAGCAACGGTGCGATTGTACTTCAGCCAGATCTTACACTTGGTCAATGGTAAGAGTTTTCTTATTCTATTTTCTTACCGCCTTGTGGCTCCTGGTGCCCCTTTCCCAACCCCACGCACTCCTAGTTTCTATAACACTTGAACAACTACTGACGTCTAAACTTATGCTTTCTGGAAAGAGCAATCCCAGATGCCCTGCTGGGCCACTTTACTGGCCACCAGATTATTGCCATCAAGAAACCCTGGGGTGCCATGTGTCCCAGCAGATTCCTGGGGTTAGTGACTTCAATATATGATGGGTCCCACAACCAGACAGGGCTCAGACCGCTGCTCACTAAAGCCAAATTCTATTCCTTCTCTGCCTTCCTACAACTTCACTGCTACTACTAATCATAATAATTGGCATTGATTGAACCCGTACTTTTCTTGCAGTGTCAAATTTAATCTTTACAGGAACTTTGTGAAATTCTTTCATATTTTCATTGTATACACAAGGAAATAGACAGAGGGAGGCAAAAGAATCTGTACATGCTACATAGTAAACATCTGAGTTGTATTTTTAACCTGGGAAGCTCTGATTCCAAGGCTCAGTTGTTAACCATGAGTAATATTAGCCAGGTTGATCCCCAAGAAGCCATGATCCGCTGCTCTATTTGCCTTTGGAGTTTTAAAAATGTTTTACCTTTCTTTGTACTGTCCAAGGCGCCAATGTCTTATGGGACCCTGGGGTCCAGTCTCCCCTCATCCTCAATTTATTTCACCTGTCTCTGAGAATGCCAGGTTTGTATTAAGCACATTGTATAAGTTCTCTATAACGGCACAACTAAATATCCCAAAACGTAGTGGCTTGAAACAAGTCCTTTATTATCTCAGAGTTTCAGATGGTCAGGAATTTGGGAACAGCTTAGTTAAGTGCTTCTGGCTCCGGGTCTTTCCTGAGCTTGTGGTCAGTATATTGGCTGAGGCTGCACCATTGCAAGCCTTGACCAGATCTTGAGGGGAGGTTCACACCTATGCCTCTTGGGAGAGTTTTCCATTCCTCACCACCAGGGCCCTTCAAACCAGGCAGGCTGAGTGTGTTCGAGACAAACAGTTTGCCCCGAAGTAAGCGATACAGGTGAGTTTCCAAGTCAGAAGCTGTAGTCTTTTCATAACCTAATCTTTGGAAGTGATATGCCTTCATTTAGAAGCCAGTCACTAAATACAGCCTGCTTTCAAGGAAAGGGGAATTAAATTCCACCTTTTGAAGGGAGAAGCATCCAATAATTTAAGAGCATTTAAAAAAAAAATACTCTAATAATCTAATCTTTCTTAAGGAGCCTATTCTGCTGACCTTACTGATTTACTGTTTTGTGCATAAACTGCTCAATAATATGCTAAATTCACATGATAGCATCTGCAGATAATCTAAATATTTGCCTTGTAAACCTTGGTATTTTATTTTTGTATTGTTTTATTTTTTATTTCGAAATATTAAGGGGGTACAAGTGTTTTGTTACCCGGAGAGCTTTTATAATGCTTTTGTCAGGGCTATCATCGTGCCCATCACCTGAATCGTGTTCATTGTACCTGTGAGGTATATTTTTACCCTTCTTCACTTCTCCCCTCCCTGGACATATTTTTAAAACCACCACTTGCAGGTACTTGAGAAGTTACTTCATGGGAGGAAACTCTTATATCAGGACTAAGCTCTCGTAGTTAAAGTATCTACAGTATCTGTCTTTCTAATCCAGATTTTGCCAGGTATGAGTTGTATGAGTCAGGACACTACCTAGTGCTTCAGTTTTCTAAAATGAATGATGGGGATAATAGTCCTTGTTTCATTATTATGTTATCATGAGAGTATAATTTAAAATCCCTGTGAAAACTCTATAGAAAAAGCTCCTAATACAAAGAAATGATAAGTGTTTGAGATGATGGACAGGGATGTGTTAATTACTCTGATCTGAAAAAATTATACATTGTTGGGATCAGAGCATCATTGTGTACCCCATGAATATGTACAATTATTATTTGTCAATTAAAAAAACAACAAAACTTGTAAAAGCAGGTGCACAAAACTGCAATGGATATTCCCAACATAAAAGAATATGTCTTTTTTAATGTAACATTTTTTCCAATTATAGAAATAACAGGCTCAGCATGGTAAAATACTATGAAGGCAGAACTATAGAAAAATATAAAAATTTATTTTTTACAAGAAAATAAAGCTATAATTAATACTTAAAAAAACCCTGTGCAAATAGAAAGTATCTTCAAAAAATTTTGAATATTAGAAAGTATGACTTTGTGTTATGTCTCCATAATAATATATCAATTTTGTACATATATATATATTTTTTTTGAGATAGTGTCATTGACACCCAGGTGGGAAGGTAGTGGCCCAGTCATAACTCACTGTAGCCTTGAACTCCTGGGCTCAAGTGATCCTCCTGGCTTACCTTTCTGAGTAGCTGGACTATAGGATCACACCACTGCACCCATCTAGTTTTTCTTCTTTTTTGTAGTGATGAGGGTCTCACTGTGCTGCCCAGGCTGGTCTTGAACTCCTGGCGTCAAGTGACCTTCCCATTTCAGCCTCCCAAAGTGTTGGGATTAGAGGTATGAGGCACCATGCCTGGACAGATATAATAATCGTAGAGCCAGGAATACATTTAAAATTCTTAAATTCATCTTCATTTAGCAGAATATTTATGAAGTAAGCAACTTTCTTATAAACTTAGGACATGGGATCTACTGGATGGAAGGAAGAGAACATTATGAAGTATATCACAATGCACACATTTTGATCAGGACAGAAACAAATAAGCAGATAGAGCTATTAAGACAATAATAACAAGCAGTCAGACCAGAAAGTATAGCTGAATATTTGAACCTATAGAGGAAGGACATCAGTGCTAATTAACAAATTATGAAATTCGCACAGTTTTAAAGATAATTTTACGACACCTATTTCTCATTAAAGATTATTGCTATCAACAGTTCCTATCACTGAATACTAATGAAAACTTTCCCCATTCCCTTCCACAAAGTAAAGTAAAGTCAACAGCAAAAAAAAAAGAAGTTGTGACTGTAAGGATTTTATTTGGAAATCTCGACACAGTAAAATTTGCATAAATTCTAATAAAGCAAAATTAAAATCCATTAACACTTGTCTCTGGTAATTAACGTAAGCTTGCTGTTTTAAATGACTGTGTTTCAGACATATGGAGCAAAGAAAGAATGGGAAAATGCAGAGCCATGGAAAAATATGAAGATTATAAACTCAGAATGATGTTACTCGGAAAGCCCCCAGTTTTAGGAAGGAAATAAAAGTTATTTAGGCTTCTAAGAAACATTGAAAAATGCTTTCCATTTATAATGTATAGATTCACTTAAGAGTTGCACCAGATGTTTATTTTACAAGATACATATGACACTTACATTTATGTACATTAATGATAATTTATTACTCAATTCTAATTGCTACCCTCTGGAGAGAACAGAAATGTTGACAAATATTGATTATTTAAGACAAGCTACGGAAAACTCATATTTTCTGACTTAAAAAAAAAAGAGAGAATTTAAATTTTTTTCTCCATGAATTTCTAAATATTTGAAGAGAATTAAGCCATAATGCATTGAGAATTAATATTTTGCACTTATTCATATATTATTTCAAGTTTGGGCTTAATTGTTCATTCTAGACCATGTATAATGTGCTAAAATGGGAAGTAAGTTTTTTTGGAACTAGAAAATAATTTTGTCTTTAAAAGATCTTGCCTAGGATCTGTAATTGAACCTAAATTGGAAGTAAAAACAGTGAAAAGACTAAAGAAAGAAAGAGAAAAGATATCGTAGTATTATAATGATGGTGGTGGTGGTGAGGAGGCTGATGATAATGAATTGATATTTATTGAGTATTTACCAGGTACCGTGTATGGTGTGAATCTGAATTAACTTATTCCTTCCTTGCAATAATTTACTTATAGTAATACTCCTAAAATAATGACAGCTACACGTTTTTGAACATCCACTGTGTGCCAAAATTCGAGCACTGTGTTAGGCACTTTACTTAAATTATTTCTAATCCTCATCATAATTTGGTAAGGGATGTATTATTAATATTTTCCTACGAGACACTGAAGCTCAAAAGACAAAAGTGGAATGTCCTAGTTACATATTTTATAAGTGCAGAACCTGGAGTTCAAATACATATTTGTCTTACTCCTTAGCCTTTTTCATTCTAGCAGTCTGCAGTTTCAGGACCACTCGGTAATATTAATAACAGTAAACACCACCACCATCTCTAGAAATTTATACCTGTAGAACATAGTGTCTCAAGGTTCATGCATGTCATGTTGTAGCATGTCAGAATTTCCTTCCTTTTAAGGCTGAACAATATTTCAACATTTTGTTTATCCATGCATCCATCAGGAGACCCTTGGGTTGCTTCCACTTTTTGACTATTGTGAACAATGTTGGCACAAAAAATGGATATATGTACGGTATCTCTTCAAGACTTTTGCTTTTGATTCTTTTGGGTGTAGACTCAGAAGTGGAATTGCTGGATAATATGCTTATTCTTCTTTTAATTTTTGAGGAACTGCCATACTGTCTCCATAGTGGCTACAGCATTTTGCATTCTGATCAACAGAGCACGAAGGTACCATTTGCTCCAGATTCTTGCCAACACTGGATGTTTTCTGTTTTTCTTAATGAGTGTGAGGTCATATTTCATTGTAGTTTTGATTAGTGATGTTGAGCATCTTTCCACGTGCTTATTGGTCATTTGTACATCTTATTTGAAGAAATATCTATTCTAGTTCTTTGCCTATTTCTGAGTCAGGTTGTTTGTTTTTTTTTGTTGTTTTTATGTTTAAGATTTCTCTGTATAGTCTTTATTCATCCCTTACTAGATATGAGAATTGCAAATATTTTTTCTCATTCTGCAGATTACTCTCTTGACAGCATTTATGTATACACAAAAGTTTTTTAATTTTCCTGAAGTTCAGTTTATTTGTTCTTCTGTTGTCTATGCCTTTGGCATCATATTTAAGAAGTCATTGCCAAATGCAATGTCATAAAGATTTTGCACCATGTTTTCTTTAAAGAATTCTATAGTTTTGGCTTTTGCTCCATTTCAAGTTAATTTTTGTATATAGTGTTAGGTAAAGTCTAACTTCATTCTTTTTACATGTAGATAAATATCCAGATTTCCCCAACACCATTTGTTGAAAAGATCATCTTTATTGGATAGTCTTAGTGTGCTTATACAAAATAATTTGAGTATATATACAGACAAGCATTAATTTTTGAACTCTCTATTGTAAGCCAACATTTTATACGTTTATGCCAGTACTATGCTGTTTTGAATATGGTAGTTTTGTAATAAATTTTGAAATCAGGAAGTGTGAGACTTTCAACTTTTTTTTAAAGTTTGTTTTGTCTGTTTGGGATCCCTTGAGATTTTATATAAAATTTAGAATGAATTTTTCTATTTCTGTGACAAGTGTTAGGTTTTGATAGGGATTGCATCAGTTTTTGTAGATTGCTTTGGGTAGTATTAACATCTTAACAATAGCAAATCTTTCAATCTATGAACAGGGAATATTTTCCCATTAAGACTTCTTTAATTTTTTTCAGTATTGTTTTCTAGTTCTCATTGTACAAATCTTTTGCTTCTTTTGTTAAATTAATCATCAAATATTTTATTATTTTTGATGCTATTATAAACAAAATTTTTTTAAAA
>NW_003852421.1:6832990-6834967 GCF_000181295.1 Otolemur garnettii | reverse complement strand
GCCCAGATCAGTCCCAGTTCACCCAGCCAGGGTGACCGAAGGGCAGGGGAACAGCAGTGGCTGGATCAGTCCTAGTTGAGCCCCACCGGGGCAACTGGGGGAGGGACAGGGGAATGGGGAGCGGAGGACTCCTCCACCACTGCCCGTTGGACATGTGGCACTAGCAAGCCGATCTGGACCCTCCCGGCACGGGAACCAGAGCAGGGAACTCCTCCATTGCCACCTGTGGGATGCACGTGGCTCTAGCAAACAGTTTGTGGCCTGCCCGGAGCAGTAGACTCCTCTACAGTGGCCCTGTGGGTTGTGTGTGGCTCTAGGAAGCAGTTCTGGGCCCACCCAGCATGGGTCCTGGAGCGGGGATCTCCTCCACTGGCCCCCCGTGGGGTGTGCGTGTCTCTAGCAAACAGTTTTGGGCATGCCTGGAACAGAGGACTTCTCCACCACTGCCCGTGGGATGCCTGTGGCACTAGCAAGCAGTTCTGGGCTCACCCAGAGCAGGAGCCTGGAGTGGGGATCTCCTCTGGTGTCCATGGGGTGCACGACTCTAGCAAGCAGTTCTGGGCCTGCCCAGAGTAGGGCACTCCTCCACTGCCACAGTAGGGTACACATGGCTCTAGCAAGTAGTTCTGTGCCTGCCTGGAGCTGGGGGCTCTTCTGTGGTCACCTGCCACCTGCGGGAGCAGTTCTGGAGCCCGCTTTATGCCTATATTTGGTGTCCTTAAATGCTCTTCCTTGGATTTACAGCTTGCTGAACTTCTTTCTGGGCTCAGCTCCCCATCTTTGGCTTCAGAGATTCTGATTCCGTCCAATTTTTCTTCCTTTGCTCAGGATCCTCTGACAAGGGTTGCTACCAGTCGGCCATCTTCCCAGAATCCCCTGTCTTTTCATTTTTAACCTATTTAAGTCTTTGGATCTAAAGTAAGCCTCTTATAGACAGAATATAGTCAAATATATGTGTGGGGTATTTTTGAAATACTTTATGGACATTTTATTTCTCTCATATGCATAAAATTATATTTATAAATTAAAATTGAATGGCTGGATTAGAGAATTTTTAAATGTAATTCATATAGGGGACAACTGATTTGAGAAGCATTTATGTAGCTCCTACTATTTCAGGGTCTTCAAATGGATTATAATCTCTAATTCAAAAAGGCTGTAGGTTAGCTTTTTTCATTATTTTATTTACAAATATTTTGGTAATCCTTATTAAAGTAATACAATCCACATGGAAAATATATAATAGTATAAAAGAACCTATAATGAAATAGCTCCCATCTTGCTTCACCTGTCCACTAGCTTCTTTTCTCAGGGGCAACCACTTTTACCCATTATAGCTTCGGCTCTACTCATGCTTACCTTCCTAAATAATAGGACCCTAGCTCTCATTCTTGATTTATAAACTTAAGACTATTTTTCATTGATTCCTCAAAGCCAGAGTTTGTTACTACCATCCTCTCTTCCACTCCTAATTTTGATTTAGCTTTAGTTATTGTTTTAGCCTTTATAATTATTTACTTTTGTGTCCTTAAATAATACATAGTACTCTTTTGCATGTGTGTGTATGTGTGCAATATCTGAGAGTTTTCTTTAGAAAAAAGTAATTTTATTTAAATCATGAAATCTCCCTCCCCTCAAAAAAAATCTGAAGCAGAATTCACAAAGTTTATGTTCAAAAAATAAATTTGGATTTAGGGGGCAGAGCAAGATGGTGTGTGTGTCTAATTATTTTGCCAAACTATCTTTTGATTGAAGCATTTAGTCCATTTACATTTGAGGTAATTACTAATAAAAAGAGAATTCGTTTATTTTGTTATTTATTTTCTCTATGCCTTTTAAATTTTTGTTCCTAATTTCCTACATTATTGTCTTTTTTGTGTGTTTAGTTTTTTTCCCTAGCAAAACATTTTAATTCTTTTCTCATTTTCTTTTATATATAGTCTATAACTTTTTAAAATAATTACCATGGGATGATAT
>NW_003852421.1:6830607-6831592 GCF_000181295.1 Otolemur garnettii | reverse complement strand
TTCCATCCCTACTGTTTTCTTTCTTTTTTTGGTTGTTACTGGCTATTTCTGTGCCAGGGATTAGTCTGTGTTGTAAACTTAAGTTCTTCTAAGTTCTGTTCATAGTTTGAATCTTTCCCTGAGCATGTTTATAACTTTATTTTCCTTTAAATAGAATTGCTTTTTAATGCTCTAGTTCTTAAACATCTTGCTTTTTCCATAGGGGATAAAGAGAAAAATGGAGAGGTAAAAAAGTGCTGGCCTTTAAATCTCCTGGAAGTTGTTTCAGCTGGAGGGAGAGGGGCTTACCACATGGCTACCTATCTCTCTGAGTCTGCACTCTCATGATCAGTTATGTTTTATATGGTAATATTTCTATTTAACATTATATCATGAGTGTTTTTCTTTGTGGATGCATTTATTTTTCTTAGAAGTGGTATGGATCATATCATTGTATGACTAAAAGGATATTAAATGTCACCTCAGGGCACATCTACTTTTTTTATGTGCCAGCACCTGAAAGATGTGATGTAATCTCATAGTAATTCTCAAATGAGCAAGGATAGAAATTATTGTATTGGAGAAGAGATATTTTAGAATGTTAGGAAGCTATAGTTTGAAATAATCTCATCCTCCCTCTGCAAACAAACACATCTTCTTTTCTTACCTCCACTCTCTGATAACAACTTGAGAGTCCTCAGGTTAGTAAAAACTTTTCTGTTTGCAATAGAAGAAACTGAGGTGCAGAATGCTTAAATAGCAGCTGGGTAGAGGCAGGGGTAGATACAAGTTTTAGCTCAATGTTTTTTCACTTGCCATCGATCTTCAGTAAAACCATCGGAATGGGAATAATTTCCTTTTCCATTTATCCAAAGATTTTAATTTTTACCTTGATTTTACCCAGCTAATACAGAAAATTAAAATTATTTCTCAAAGGAGGGTTAATTTCTTTTTCCATCTTTGACAAAGTTCTGTCTCAGTTTGGTGTTTAGTTAATTGAAATAGT
>NW_003852421.1:6828976-6830081 GCF_000181295.1 Otolemur garnettii | reverse complement strand
CAAACATTTATTCTAACCTTCAGCCATTTCATTATTGTGATGCATCTAGGAAAGTCTTCTTGTTTTAGTTTTGGTATGAAATGAAGCTGAAATATGACTATTTCTGTTTATTAAACCAATAAGACACTTCTGAAAATAAGGCAAATTATTTCTTAGAGTTTACATGTTTTTCAGCAGCAATCAAATCTTGATCATCAACATTGTTTTCCTTCTTAGAAAGAGGATTAAAATTCATTTTTATGATCAGTTGAATAACTAGTTATTTCAAAATGCCTGAAAATGAAGAAATATTTTGTGAACTACTGATCAGTAGTCACCATTCTGGCAGTTACTACCTCACCTCACTTTTATCCCAGGACTTAGAAATTTCTAGTTAAGATTAATATATTAAGCAGTGCCAAGTAGGGCTGCTGCATCAGTCTGCTCATTGTGTACTGAACACCCCCAGGGGGGAGCTATTAAAAAAGATGGCTACCTTCTACAATGAGTGACACCAAGTTTTTAAGGAATATTGCTCTAATTAAATTATGTGAGCTCTTTCTGCCATTTTGAGAGTGTTTTATTTGTTATAATTCTAATGTGATAACTGTCTGGATGTCCCTTGGGGCAGGCTTGTAAAGGACATAATTTCAAAAACTGGAAAAACAAATAATGAAATGATTAGGCATTGGGAGATATGATTCCTGTTTCAAATTCTTCGACTGATTTTCTTGTGGATGTTGAGCACGTTGTTTAGATGCTCTGGTTTAATTCATCCTTCAAGAAGCTGTGCCAGGGATGTTTGTTTCCTTCTTCAAAGGGGATTTTTGACAATGTGTGCCATACACTTGGCAACTCTTGGACAAAATTGGGCACTTTTGAGTATCTTTATTGTAGTCTTTAATATTTGTAAAGTTAACACTAGAACCTGTCTCCTCAGGAAAAAATAATACATTGAGCATATGAACAGGTATTACGGTGTTGCAGTGAGACATTTTTCAGCTATGCCACTTGATGAATTCAGTGATTCTCTTAAAAGCTGGTGTGGATTGCTCAAACTCAGGAGTTCGAGACCAGCCTGAACCCCATCTCTGCTAAAAATAGGAAAACTAGCCAGGCACTATGG
>NW_003852421.1:6827414-6828627 GCF_000181295.1 Otolemur garnettii | reverse complement strand
TTCAAAACTCTTAAGAATTTAAAATTTGTTCATGGATCATGTCTATATGTGTGTGTGTGTCTGTGTGGAGTTTAGCATGGGCAAGAAGATTTTGCCCGCTCTCTGAGTTCCATGAAGAACTTGTAGAAACAGGTCTTCCTTTCACATAATGTTAACATGTAGTTAAGTCTAATACAAAGGCAATGACTTAGAATATAATGACAAATCAATACGAAGCTTCAAATGAGGGCTTTTTAAGGACTTTAATCTGTCAAAAAAATATCCGGCTTTGCATTAAAGTCTGACTGAAAGAAATCACCATAAATGCCACATACTTCTATTGACTAAAGTGAGCACAGAATTGAACCTTTGTCACAGGCACCCAATGTTTGTCTTTTTCTTTTCAACGGGGCTATTATTTAATATTTGTTGAACCAGATCTGTGCAGTGCGTGAACTGTTCTCTGTGATAACATGAACACTTTTGTTAATGGAATTCACTTGCATACACTCAGGTTCCCTTTCGGTTAGCGCCTTCCAGGCCTGTGTACTCTGCCGTCCCTGCTCTCGTTGCCCAGGAGAATTGCACTGGGTGCTGTTTTATTTTAAGAAAAACTCAAAAAAGGGTGAAGTCACTTTATGGAGAGATTTCTCAGGGATTACTTCAAGTCTTCTTGTTATGTCCTCCTACCCCAAGAACTTAGGGGAAAAAATCCCTTTTTACAATTATTTGATTAAAATACAAAGGAATCAGCAGTTCTGCATTGATTTTTTTTTCTCCTCCAATAAGCCATTAAATAAATACAGCTGATTATAAGTTGTTTTCTAAAGCAGTGATTTTCAAGCTTTTATTTCAGTAGTCACACCTGAAAGGAAAGGTTTATTCATGCATCACATTTCCTAATTCTTTCCATTTTCTGTGTATCACTTATGGCAGGAGAAGGAAGAAGAGGGAGGGAAGGAGGAAGAAAAATTTTGGTTAGTGTTTCTCTTTACGCAAGAACATGACTTCTTACACAAATGTACACTTTTTCCCCCTTGGAGGTACAATACAGCATCTAAACATGTTCTTTTCAATAGGTCTGCTGGATAGAAATGCTAATTTTTATTGGATGTGATTGGAATTCTCTCTCGTTCTCTTTTTCTTCTCTCTCTTTTATCCATAAATCATATACTTAGACTTCACTTATGATTTCCTGCTTATCTTCATTTAAAGTGGAAGGAGATGGTGAGAC
>NW_003852421.1:6821971-6825460 GCF_000181295.1 Otolemur garnettii | reverse complement strand
GGGTGGTCCCTGGGACAGCCAAATTCATAGACATAAAGTAGAATGGTGATGGCCAGAGGCTGGGGAGAAGGACAAATGGAGAATTAGGTTTAATGGATACAAAGTTTCAGTTGTAGAAGGTGAAATAGTTCTAGAGATCGATGATGATGATGAGTGTACACTGAATTTTATACTTAAAGTAGTTAATTGTAATTTTTATATTATTTATATTTAACTATAATAAAAAGATAACTTTAAAATGCCCATGTTTTTCAATTTAACATAATGACTCTTCCTAGGCCTTTTATCTTTTTTTTTTTTTAGTACATATTTAGCAATATACTATTAGGATTATCTTTAGGATTGATTTTTGTTTTAGTAGAATCAATTTTAAAGATCTCTGAAGATAAATCAGTTACTTAAATCATGAAAAAGTTAAACATATGGTCTGAAATTGAGATAATTCCTGAAAAGAGGCTAAAATTGTGATTCCCCACCTAAGTGGAAATACGTCAAGGTTGCATATAAAAATTCTTAATGTTGCTTTATATGTGAATAGTATCTTACAGGTGATAAAGTACATTTAGAGGTAAGTAAATTTTTTAAATTGTCACAATAAACTCATGAATATTATCCATTGTTTTATCAGTTAGACAATGGAGACTGAGGGATAAAATATCCCATTGAGAGAGATGAGTCTTCTGACTGCACCACTGGTAGCTCCCATCAGACAGAGGAGAGAGGGAGGATGGCCAAAGGCAGGGTGGTATCCCCAACAAAGACTCCAAACCCAAACTGTGACCTCTCTTTAGGGAATACAACTCCCACATTAAGGCATATTTAACATACTTGCAGAACAAGGGGTCAGGGTATGGAGGGCAGAAAATACACAGGGATGAGTAGGTGTGAGGTGATGTATTTGGGGCCAGTCCATGTTAATTTTGATATTTGGTGCTTCTACGTTGTAAAACTTTCATACTTCTTGTATTGGGTACAGCAGCACCTGGGGGGAGAATCCATTAAACTTATACTGAAACCTTCAATGAATAATCAGCAAACTGTTTTTTCCCTATGTCCTTAAACTCTTGTTGTAATTTTGCCTCTTATTCTTTTCTAGCTTTGACTCTCTGTCTCTCTTACACACGCACACACACACGCCCAACTCCAAAGTGAGTAGACAACCAAACCCAAGAACCCCAAACGCAGCCAACACAGAATAAACCCTCCCCTTTGTGTTTGGATGGAATATCTCCCATTACGTGTGGGTTGTGTGGGTCGTTTGTCTTTGTATGAGATGGTAAGAACTTGGTGGGCGGGGACCCTGTCATTCTGGATTAACTGTGCCACAGGCTTAGTGAGTCACTGTAAGTGGGGGAATGCTATTAAACATGACTTGACTGACTGAGAAGACAAGTAATTGGGCCAAAAGAAGTACTAATTTTAAAATGTCTGTAAATTCCTTAACTTCTCAAGAAGGAGGAAGTCCAGTGACTGGGATTAGCTCTTAAGAATTAGTAACGTGATACAGAATCTTTCCCCTTTGTGTCACCTGTTACAATTTGGGCTTTCTTTGCCATGGCTGGAAATCATTAGCAGTGGACAGCTCCACCAAGCCTGGGGTCTGCAACCAGACACCCCGCTGCAGACACTGGGCAAGTAGCTACCTCAATTGGTCAATTTGCCTGGATTCTTTAGACAAATTGAATTTGAGGACAACAGACCCTTCTTTTACCTAAGGCAAGGTCTGAAATGGTTCATTCTGCCCTTTATTAATGTAGTAGAAAGATGTATTTTGATTGGATAATCGTATAGTAGAAAATCTTGTACTTGGCTGGGCACCATAGCTCACACCTATAATCCCAGCCCTCTGGGAGACTGGGGCAGGTGTACCTCTTGTGCTCAGGAGTTTGAGATCAGTCTGAGCAAGAGACCCCCATCTCTACTAAAAATAGGAAAACTAGCCAGGTGTACTGGCACATGCCTGTAGTCCCAGCTACTTGGGAGGCTGAGGCAAGAGATTTCTCAAGCCTAAGAGTTTGATGTTGCTATGAGTTATGATTCTATCTGGGATGAGAGAGAGAGAAAGAGAGAATCTTGTACTTGAGGAGAGGAGGCTGCACAGTGCTGAGAACAAGGTTTTAGGGGATTCTGAGCAAACTGAGCCTTCCCTGCCACATGATACCTGAATCCCTTAAAGCAGATTTTGGAAACCAAACTGACCCTTTTCACTGCTTTCAAATGGTATCAGCTAGGAGGTGTTTTAGTTGCCAAACAAAAACAAGTCAAAAATTGAAGTGCAAATTTCTAGACTTCTGTTAAAACACAGGAGAAATAATTCTACCTAAACAGAGACACTTTAGTGTCATGAAAAAATGAATAGATTTGGAATTAGCAGAGGTGATTTTGTACACTAGCTTTACTATGCCCTGGCTATGTGATTTGGTCAATCTGAGCCTCAGTCTTCCCCTTTACAAATGGAAGCAGTAAGATGTGCTTGAAAAGGGGGCTGTCCACATTGGTTGTCCAAATAACACATGTAGATACGCATCTTTCCCGCCCCTGCCATACACTTCCAGAAGTTAAAGCATAATTCTTTTCCCTGTAAGCAATGGCTATACTAGTGACTTGCTTCCAATGAATACAATAAGGAAAGGAAAAATTTGAACCTTATAGTACAAAAATACTGGGAAATATTAACTAAGTGATCAAGGTCACTATTACCAGTGATGAGTAAAGTTGCTGTTATAAACCTCTGAGATTACGTAATGACGTGAATACTTTACCCCTGTGGTATTCCACCTCCAAACACACACAAACACAATCTAATCATGAGTGACTATCAGACACCTTTGAAGGATATCCAATAAAATGCCTGATCCAGACTGTTCAAAATTGTCATAAATTGAGAAAGAGTCACAGACTGGATGAGACAAAGGAGATATGACCAACAACTGCAATGTGGTATCTTCAATTAGATCCTAGAATAAGGAAAGGGCATTGGTAGCAAAGCTGTTAAAATCTGAGGAAAATGTATAGTTAAGTTAACAGTATTGCAATGCTAATTTCTTAGGGGAACTGGGTAAATTACCGGCCCATGGGAACTTTCTATTCTACCTCGGCAACTTTTCTGTAATTCTAAACCTACTCCAAAATAAAAGGAAAAAAAATAAAAAAGTGAGCATGATATTTGAGATAATATGAATAACAGAATTTTTGCAGATATACAGGATTATAAAAATATGTCCAGTTTTATTTTAACAGAATATCTACACTTGGACTTTAGAAAACTTAGTGATCCACAGGACAGGATATGTCTGTGATAGATTAATAGTCAAGTCCTGGGCTCATAACTAGTGTATAGTCATTCTTCTTTCTCTCTCTTTTATCTATTAAGGAAATTATTCTGAGGTTAAAGATGATCCGTACCCTCAAAGTGACCAGGATTTTGAGGATGAATTTAATGACTATCCATGTTATTCTATTTGTAGGTAGCTCCGGTCATGATTTGTG
>NW_003852421.1:6820650-6821903 GCF_000181295.1 Otolemur garnettii | reverse complement strand
AAGGCGTCTATAAAGATTAAGGTAATTTTCCATTTTCTTCAGAATTGGCAGCACTAGCTAAAGCAAGATCAATATTAATTAAGAAACCCAGAGAGGAGAATAATAAATTACTGAAACTGGTTGGTTAAAAGAACTAGTTGGCTGGGTGAGGTGGCTCATGCCTGTAATCCTCGCACTCTGAGAGGCTAAGGTGGGAGTTTCACCTGAGCTCAGAAGTTCAAGACCAGCCTGAGCAAGAGTGAGTCTCTGTCTCTTCTAACTATAGAAAAAATTAGCCAGGCATTGTGGTGGGTGCCTGTAGTCCCAGCTGCTAATGGAGGGCTGAGGCAGGAGGAGTGCTTGAGCCCAGGAGAGGGAGGTTGCTGTGAGCCAGGCTGAGGTTATGGCACTCTAGCCTAGGCAACAGAGCAAGACTGTCACAAAAATAAGTAAATAAAAACAAATGATAAACAGAACTTGCTATGTAATTCAGGAGTTAGAATTGTAGAATTATTAAGTGAAAGAAATTTTAGAAATCATTTGTTCTGATCCTCATGTTTTTAGATGGTAATAACAATATTTAATTTAGATGTGCTGAAAGACTTTTTCAAGATCATTACATTGGTTAGTAAGGTCACAGTTAGAACATGGGTTTTCTATCTCAATCACATCCCTCTGAAGCAGGGATTCTTTATAGGGGCCCCTGAGTTTCAGAATCTCTGAACTTCTGAAATTATATACAAAAGCTTACTTGTATGTGCATATTTGAATTTTTCTGAAGACCTGTAGCAATTTCTCTTAGATCCTTAAAGCAGCCTTAACCCTTAAAAGGATAAGAACCCCTGCTGTAGGATTTAATAGAATTACTTATTCCTAGGACATTCCTAGAATCATTTTAATGCTTTTACAGCTTGCATCAGATTTTAAATGGGAAAAGAATAGTGCTAGAATTGGTTCCCAGAAGTTACCATACTCTGGTAAAATCAGATGATGTGATTTTACCTGGGCATGCCATCCTTTCCTCTGAGAACAGAGACGGTTTCATTATGGTCTTGATACATCTCCCAAAATATATGTGTTGAGATTTAATGGCCAAAGTGTTAATATTGAAAAGTGAGGTATTTAGGAGGTGATTAAGTCATGAGAATAGAGCATTCATGGAAGGGATTAGAGCCCTTATTAAAGGGTTTGAGAGAGTGGATTTGCTTTCTTACTCCCTTTTGCCAATTGAGGACAAAGCATTCATTTCCTCTTTTTTTTTTTTTTTTTTTTTT
>NW_003852421.1:6791049-6820225 GCF_000181295.1 Otolemur garnettii | reverse complement strand
AGTCTATGATATGTTGTTATAGCAACACAAACCAGCTTCTGTCTACAAGGTGAAAGATAATGTATTGAGGACCTACTACATGCTGATCTAGGTGATTTACATGTAATAACTAATCCTCAATCGTCAGATTAGGTATGTACTAAATAAATGTAGAAACTAAGGTACAGAGGGGTTTGGTAACCTTTCTGAAAGTCACCAAGCTAATAAGTGGTGAAGCAATATTTTTTGAAGCCCAGCTTTAGGACCTGTACTTACATGTGTAACATCACATTGTGTTTCTTTATCCTTAATGTATTATTTATATACAGTGTGCTGGATAAGCAAGTGTATTACTGACATTCTTCATTTGTAATTTTGGATGCAACAGAGTGTGGGTAGGGGCCAGGGAGTATGGATTTGGTAGGTGGAATTGTATAAAAATGGGGGTAGTTCTGTCTTCCCTTCTTTCTAGCTCACCTTAGACAAGTAACTCACCTCTTCTGTGTCTTGGTTTTATGATCTATAAAATAGGGTTGATTATAGTACTTGTAAGAATGTTCTAATGATGAAAGGAGATAATCTACTTAACATTACACATGCCAAGTTTATTCTCTAAAAACCTTAGCAATTATTATAACTGGATGTGCTAATTCACGTTTACTTCATAATACGCTTTTCATCAACAAGGTAAAAGAAGGGCAAAAAAGTTGGGCTTTGGGTAACCTTCCTATAGGTTAAATAAAGATTTAAATGTATAAGATTTCAATTTGTGCTGACATAAACTGCATAAATTTCTGAAATGGCAATGTAAAAAGTTACCATGGCTGGTACAAAACAAACAAAAGCCCTTCTAGTCCAACATAATCCACTATCTATGAAGGATAGACATTTTTTAGACTGAGAGGATGTCAAGTGCCAGCAACTGCTTTGTGATTGACCCTTAAGTTCTTTTGGAAGCTGTAGAACTTGTTTTCAGCATGCTAATATATGCCTCTGTGCATTCCTACGGCCTAAAATGCAATTGCAAAAGCAGCATGTAATACACGATTAAGGAGTAGCTTAAATGGAGTATCTGCTTTATTAGGGCCAAACGGATAGAAGATAGCAATGGGTAACAGTCAGAGGACTGCTTTCTATAGCACATTTTAGGCATAACAATTACAAGCTATGGTAATTCTTTGCTGTGCATTCATATTCTAACATGGTACCCAGTGAACTCATCTGTAAATTGCATGGAAATCCTGATTTATAAAACATCGCTCCTCAGGGCTTCCCTCCCTTCATTTTTCCTTTTGCTTTCTGGTTACTATAACACATCGAAAAGGATCAAAGCAGCATTCATACAGCGTATCAATGCATGTCAGTGGTTTGCATTTGTAGATGTATAGAATAATGGCATCTTGTTTAAAATAAAAAGGTGTATCCTCAGGAAAGGTGTTGAAAAGACACTGAAATCAACTATCAGCCTTTTTGTGGACCCAAGTGTATTTTGAACAGAAAAATGCCCTGTAACTTTAGAGTCTCGATAGCTGTATTGATGCTGCGTGATTCCAACTTCAGAAATCAAAGACTAGAAAGCAGCTGGCATATAACTTATACAAATTCTTCCTCGTGTGTTTAACCCTAATATACTTTTTTGAGAGATGATGTATCCAAGTTGGAAGGCTGTAAGCTTGAGGGGTAAGAGTTTTTGTTCTGGGATTTGCTATTAGATCAAATGTAAAATTTTTGATTTGAATTAACTGTCATAGTCTCCTCGTTTGTAAAATATGAGTAAAAATGCATATTCTGGGAGAATGAAACTTTATAATTTAGTATAAGATTACCATTCTTGTTCTAGACAGCCTCATTTTTTTTTTTTACCATTTAATAGCATCAGACAATGCTTCCAAGAAGAATATAAACTATCAATTTTGATTTATCAGCAGCAGTATTCGATGAAAACAACGAAAGTATTTCATCTTTAAAAACTGTATATATTATCAAATTATTGATTCTAGGTAAGCTTGAGCCAAAAAAGAAATGTTCAATTTGAGATTTTTATCATTTCATTTTTATTTACAAGCATTTATTTAGGCCCTAGTCTTTCTAGAAAATATTCAAGGTAGTTCAAAGTTCTCTTCATTCTCTGAATTGACCTTTTTAGATAGAAAACTGCAGATAAAGCAAATGTCTTCAGAGCAATGGGTTAGATTCCAGAGGAACCAGGCTCCGAAGGCAAAGTCATATGGAGAGAGAGATGTGGGAACTGCCCTTCAAGGGGAAATTGCTACCTCTTTTCCAATTACTCAGAAGCTTAATAGAGGAAATAGGATTTCAGAAGTTGTTTGAATGATGGAAACAAGAGAAATTGACTAAGTGGGGCATGTGGAACATGCCAGGTGTGAGGTGCAACTTGGGAGAAGACTCGGGGGAGCATGGTAAAATGCTTAAATGTAATAAGAAACACAAAGAGTGGACAAAAAGATTGTGAAGGTATTGTGTAAGTGAAACAGCATGGAGTGTGTTCTTTGTCAGCAGTATGAAACTCTACCCCAGTATAATTTTAGTGGAAACCACCCCCTTCAGGCACATTTACTTAGCAGATTCTCCCTGCTCCTAAATTGCTCTAACTCCATCACTCTCAAAGCTATTCCTCAGGATACTTAGCTATTCCTCAGGATACAAAACAAAGAGTTACAGGTTTTTCTTTTCTTTTACTCAGTCATTGGGCACCTGAATGACAAATTAGCAAACATTTATTGGAAAGCACATGTATCTACCATGCTAGAAATAGGAGAATCAGTGATACAAAGTCCTCTCCTATTAACTCTGGGAATAACAGGGCCAGACTTGGGCTCTGTCTGCACAGAAGTATACTCAGGGTGGTCAGCAAAACCAGGGAAGAGGCATCCTGGGAAGGTGGGAAGGTGGGAGGTAGTATGTTAGCAGATCCCTGAAGAATGAGTTCTAATCAGCTACAAGTAAAGAAATGATAAAAAGGAGATGACTAGAGTAGAAGGACTAAAAAATAAAAAAAAAATTATAATTAAGGGATGGCAAATGCATGGCTCTCAATATAAAAGATAATGTTAAATCTAAAACCACATGTTTTTATGGATGAAAAGATGAAATAATGGTGACATTATATGTAAGTTTCGCGAAGCTGGGCAGTGTGGGGGGAGATTGAATGAACATTAAAAGCTCTGTCTTAGATGCTGCAATTTTTGATAACTAGTAAGCTAGACGGCTAATCACTACATCTCTGATATTGTTAAAGTAATAGTTAATGGTTATTATTGTCTTCCAGCATCTGAATCTGGCTTAAAAGAGAAAGTGCTTGGAGCTAAATATGAAAGCTCATCGTGACCACATGAGATGAAAACAGAGATTCCTATGACTATTGATAGCTGTGGATGACAGAGATGATATTTATTACCACGGACAGCTAAATTTCTACGTATATCAGAGGGGAATAATGGAAACTTTTGTGAAGCAAATGCACTGATGAAACGTGCTTAAGTACAAAAACGTGGTGGTCAGGAAGAACAACTTTCCATTTTTACTCTTGAGATTACACTCAGGCAGCCTCCTCTAGGACAGGCTTGTAAGTGCTACTTCTCTGTTGTTAAGTTTCACCATTGTGCCATTCTTAGCAGGCTACCCATATTTTTTAAGGGTTTAATTCATTCCTTTGGGAGTATTACTTAGGGATATTTCTCCAGATCAGAAATTTCAATAGCTTTCCCAGTTCTCCGATTTTTTTTTAAATGTGGAGACTAGTTTAGAAGTATCAGCCATTGATAATGCAGGAAGCTTTAAAGTGAAGCCCAATGCCCTGTTGGGGAAAAAGGAATTAGCCTCGACCAAGGTTTATGATAATATAAAACATGCATGTTAGTTATTCTACATCAGGTGGCAGAAAGTTACTTACAAGTTGTTAAGGTAGACTTCAGACCATCTATCTACAGAACTTCTGGGATTTAGCTAACCCTGATATCAGGGGCTGCGTCACTGACTGTCCTAATTTCTCTCAATACTATCTGATTGAGGAGACCTTAAGCATTCTTGAGGCAATATTTTCAGGAATATCCATGAAAAGGGTGGCAGCTGTGGCTCAAAGGAGTAGGGCGCCGGCCCCATAGGCCAGAGGTGGCGGGTTCAAACCCAGCCCTGGCCAAAAAAAAAAAAAAGGAATATCCATGAAGAGAGTATGATACCCAAGAGTATTAATAATTAGAAGGAGGATAACTGTTGAGGGCTACATTAAAATAGAAGCATTTATTGAGTTTTAATTTTCTGCTGGGTAAGAAGAACACATATTTGATGGCACACTCAGATATCATAGCACTCATAAAACTTCTAGCTGCCCCAAATTTCTTACTTTTATTTTCAAGCCTACGACCCTTCAAGTTCCAAGGATTTCTTTTTTTGTTTAAGTCCCAAGGATTTCTTTAAAAATTCCCCTTTTATTCCCTGATGAGAAATGAGTGACTTTGATCTCAGCTAGATGTGGACCTGTAAGATTAAAAAATTCATACTAACCTATGAATGACTAATAGAAAAGATCTGCCAATCGACATTTGCTCCTTGAAAGGTCAATGTATTTACCAGATCAAGCCTCTAACTGGGTAGAATGTATCTGGTAACTTTTTTCTTTGTGGGGAAGGGTGCATAGAATGCTTCCCACGTGGCCTGATTTCTTAGGTTATTATCTCTATAGCCCCGTGTATCTTACCTCCTTCCTAATTAAATTATCATGGAATAAAATTTACATAGTAGACATTGTATAGTGATAAGAATCGCATACACAGTTTTGCCCCTATTTTGTAAATAATATAATAATGTAAAAAATTGTTTTTGGAAAAAGAAGAAAAAATAATTGTCTCGCTATTTGATCTTACTGATTTTTAATCACATGACTTTTCTCCCAGTTTTGGTTCATTGCCTTAGACACATTTTGACACAGTGGCAATCATATAATGTACATTGAGTTATGTTCAAAAACTCAGTGATGTTATGTTTACAAAATGTAACACACTGTTAAGGCATAATAAGTGGTTTGTATGAAATAACAGGCTCATGGGTGAATCCTTTACCCACATTTTTTTATATGGTCCTCACGATGGCACATTGGAATGGGTAAGAGTCAGTTTTCTCATTTTCTGTTGAGGAGACTGAGGTGCTATTGAGGTTAAGTCATTTGTCCAAGGTTACTCAGCAGGTAAGATGTGAAACAAGTCAACTTGAAGCTGGAGATTCCTAATACTTCCTATTATGCTTAAACTAAACCTGCTTTTTTACAACAGTGTGGGCATTGAGCAGAATCATTAAGCTTTTTAAAGTTTTAGGTGAAAAGTGAATCATTTTCTGTCTTAAATTGCAGCTATTACTAATTAAATAAACCTTATTCCTCATTTGTTTATGGATTCTGCTGCTTTTTTAAAAACTTGGATATATTGTAGGTTTACAGACATTTAAGTAACAAACAAATCTCTGGGAAGGCTAGTAAGGTTTTTCTGTGATGTCCCTCTGTGGCTCACACAGTATGCCACATTATTCCCATTTCAACGTTTGATTCTTTGGACAGAAATGAAAACATTCTAGTTGAGAGAATTCCAGTTATAAGGTCTGATTTGTCCATAGCCATTTAAATAGCTACACATTTAGTATGGAGAGAGACAGAGAGACACGGAATAAGTGATTTAATTATAATTGCCACGGAGAATTCCAAGTTGATCTTGTTTCTCCCACTTGAGTTGACCACAATTTTAAGCCTGAAAGCTTGAGGAATGTATTTGCAGTAATTGCCAGGCCCGTTCATTGTTCCTCTGTATACATAAACACGAGGCTGTGATCAGAGTGGTCATGCTTGAGCTGTTATCTGAAATTCACTTTTGCTATAAGGGTTGACTAATCTGGTTCCTACTGACAGCGGTTTCCATTTACTGTATGAGCTTTCTCTCACTCCAGTGCCACACAGCTCCAGTTAGGAGAGGAAAGCAAAAACTGCTAAAAGTAGCAAGCGTGTTAGTCATCACTTATCAAACAGCTCAAACATCCAGTGTCATTGCAATCAGCGTCCTTTTTGCTCCTCAGGTGAAAAAGAAGTTAAACTATCACGTCCAGTTGTTGGAGGCTTGATGCTGCTCTGTGTCAAGCCCAGGTTAAATGGCCAGGCTGCCAATTAGTGATTCAGTGGGAAACAGGGGACGCCACAGAACTCTTGCAACAGCTCCCTTTCCTCCCCCATGCTCTGTCACTCTTGCATAGCTTGACCTTTCTACCCTTCACCCCTGCCCTGTCATTATCTGCAGATATTATCTGCCCAGCAGATGTTGTAACCTATGAGGGCTCGAGGTTCTCACCCTGCTCAGCTCAGCCTCCCTCACCCGCTTCTGCACAGGAGCTCCGGTCCCTTCAAAAAGGAGCACTGACAACAGGGGAGATGGATTGGGTTGCAAAAGGGAGTGAGGAACCAGGTCTTTAGTTTAACAGGAGGTATAGATGGGACTTTATTACAAGCACTATTTCATGATAGTCATCTCAACACAGTTTTAAAAGTAAATAGTCATGGGTCTTAAGAAGTTGATTCCTTTCACTGGACTGCAAGGAAATTTTTTTCTACCTTAAGTTCACCTACGTTCTCTAAAAGCAGACATTTTAATGGAAGATGGGGCCTTCAGAATAGTAATTTTTCCAGTCCCTCCGTATTACCACCATCAAATCATTATTACAGTTAAAATTTTTTTCTTAATCCTTAATTTAGTAGAATAACAGAGTCTTACAGGTGATGAAATTAAGTAACATTCTATTGCATCTCTCTATTAGGTCATGGTAGAATAAATGTAAATATGTTTACCACCTATTGTGAATCAAGTGGCATGAAGCAGAGACACCAGCCAACAGCAAACTGAAGGTAGTTGTTTTGCCCCAGACCTACTGGTAAAAGTTGAGATGTGTAATCTACACAAGTGAAAAGTAGCACTAAAAATATTTGAAAAAGTAAAGTGAAGCTGGATGGCAATGAAAGACAAAAGACAGAAGGGATTTTCAGGATTAATTTGCTAATCCTGAAAGATAAAGATATATACTTTTGAGAAAAAAATAATGCTGTATTTTAGAATCCTAAATTAAAAACTCCATAATTTGCTTCACCGATTTTATTTCTTCATCTAAGTAATGTCTATTGTTTTTCCTCTTCCTAAATGTAGACAAAAGATACTAAGAAGCAAACTATGTAAATGATAAAAAATAGATATCAAGGAATATTTTTTTAAACATCAACGTAGAATGACCTTTTCAAGTCTTCTTTAACCTTCTCTGTTTAAGATCATTTCTGTGTGGAAAGTAATTTTTAAACTCTCAGGAAAGAAGGTGGCTTCCCCACCATATGTCATTCACAGTGATGAGAGTTTTCACCAACCACTCTGAATGTTCTTCCCATTTTCATAGTCTGGTGTCCATGGGACAGCTGGAACTGAGGCAGCTTTGGACTCCAGGAGCAATCCCCCAGGGTTGTTACAGAGGCTGTAATTTGTTCAAAGAAAATCTAAATTAAGTTAATCTAAAATACCATTTTTAAGGTTTTCCATTTCTTCCAGGCAGCCGTGAGAATTTTGCTAAGGGCCCGTAACATAAAGGGAATTGTTAAATAATATTCCCTTTGATAAAACAAAATTGTTCTTAGAAATCTTTGGAAATATTTCTACCATATGTCTCTTAGATAAGATCACAAGTGTTAAGTAATGTGGTAACTTTTAGCAGGTTAACAATCACAGCTTAAATTTCATGAGATCTCTGGGTGACCTTCGCAACCCAGAATCAAAGCCTTTGGGGTTTCCTTTCACCTACTTCTAAACAGAAGGCACATTACCAATTTCTCAGATCGTCTCAAGTCGTTTTCTGTTTGCAAGTGGTGATCAATTTTGTAAAAACATACATTAGCCTTCAATTAATAGTTCCCTTTGGGAAGCATTTTTATAAACATTACATTTTCTCAAATAAAAGACCTCAGATCTTTTATCATAATATTCTAGTAGAGGGTCATTGACTGTGAAGGAAGAAAAAAAAAATGAATGCTGGAATATGGGTTTAAAAATACGTAATTTATTGAAACTATTTAAACTCTTATCTGTTGGAAAAGGGTCTTATATGATTTTTTGCAAATGTTGTTCTTGAGTGTTTTCTTCTGAAATGTTACAGTTTGTTTCAGTTTGTTATTTCTGAATCTAGTTTCTTCTTTATTTTTCCAGCTCTATCATTAACTAGTTGTGTGATTTGGGCATTTAACTTAATCTCTTGGGGCCTGTTTCCCTCAGAAATAGTACCTTGGAGCACTGACTACTCCGTCTCTAAGATCCTTTTTAGTCTTGAAAGACTTTGACAACATAGTTTTTAAGTTAAACTTAACCCTTGTCGTCTTGTAGCAGCCATCCATTTCTTTGGGCACCAACACCGCTTCAAAAGGAAACAGTACAAGTGTCGCCACCTATAGGTAAAACGTATACCATAGAAAAAGAAAAAATAATGATATCCAGGTAAAGAACACCATAAAAAAGTATAGGTACTCATTTTAACCCTACACTTCAATCATGTTACTTTAATGTTTCTCTTTTATTTTTCTTCTTAAATATTACTGCAATTTTTCATCTATATCATAGCTACTTTTTAGCTTTATCTTCTTTATGCATATTTAAAAGATTTAACTAATTAACCAAGATTCAAGATTTTATGATGTATGAAAAATTTCATGACTGTAACATCATTAAGAACATCTATTAGCTATATGGCCATCCTCTTAATGTTAAACAAAATTTTAGGTTAGGTACCCAAGAAGAAAAGACGATTAAAAACTACTGGGAGGAAAGTCTGATTTGTTTTCTTATTGAAGATGTTGTGGTTTTATGGATTCAGTTTTTAATGAAACCAAAGCAAAGTGATCCTAGCACTGCTGGTGTTAAGATACAGTAGGTAAACTGAAGCTAAGCTTCAACTCTTTTTCCTTCTTTTACGGCTAAGGGAAAACCTTCCTTAAAAAGAAAAGAGAAAGGAACAATTAAAAGAAAAAAAATCCTGGATAAATAAAGAAACCATTGACTAGTTAAACTGACACTCCATATGCAGAGGAAACGATTTCCATGTATATTATTAAAAAATGTGTTAAATCCACTAACATTGATATAACTTCAAGCAATTAGGAGAACGCTAATAATGATATGAGTCTTCAGCTGTAAATAATTATGCTGCCCCAAGGCTATGCTTTAATTCTTGGCTTGCTGTATCTATAAACAATAATCAAACTGCAAAGCAAGTTGTGTTGCTTTTGTTCACAGTTTGTGAAATGATTTTCATACCCTACAGTGATGCTGATGGCTATTTTGACCTTCAAGAACTCCGGCCTGGGAGGCTAAGAGCTAATGTGTACTTTCATCGATCTGAGTTGGAGGCACACAGCGGGTTATAGTGCCTGTTCTCCATGAGCACAAAAGCTGCTATCGTCAATCAGTGTGCGATGTGAAAGGGGGCTTGCCGCTGAGACTCAATAAATGGGGACATTAGGAGGAAATGTTATAATTGCTGCTACCCACATCTTGTTAATGAGTAATGTACAGTTAGACACCATGCAATTGCAGCTAAACTGTTTATACAATTTATTCTTATGTTGCAACTAACATTTAACATAATGAAGTATCATAATTGCAGCCATTAAAGTCAAGATTAAGATTTGTTTAATTAGAATTAAGAAAATGTAAAATAGAAAACTACTTTCAAATGTTGGATATACAGAATGGAACCAGTGGCATGTAGGGAAAAAAACTCGAAGGGTGCTGGTAGCAGACACTGTGTACATAAAATTGTTCATTGGAGGTCTCTTCTTCGGAGTTTTTCCCCAAAGCTCTAGTGAAAAGCTTAGAGAAAACAAAAAATAAAGGGCCTTAAGTTGGCCCCGTATAAATATGGTGTGTTATTATTCAGATCATTAGAGTTGTAGCTTTTAAATTGTAGAATTTACATTACCCTTGGGCAAAACAAATAATATCTTAAAACACACAACTCATGTTACCATCAAGGCAAGTTATCAAATGAATTAGAGAGGAAATAGGCCCCTGACTTTGTATAGGAAATGTCATAACTTCGTAAAACTAAATGGACATTAAACCTCTATTTTAATTATCTGCATGTCCAAACGTAGGTGCTTATATAATATGATATTTTTACATAAGCGATGGGGCAAAATGTGGTTAATGGAATGCTTTGAGGAAATATGGCTTGTCCAAATTCATTAAGTGAAACCATTTCATTTGGGTCGAGTCGTGTTTTCTTTCTCCTTCCTATATTGTTAAATGCTTAAAAGTTACAAAGGGCTGCCAATGACAAAATTATTTTGGATTTTCTCTTTATCAGAAAGAAAGGTGCTTTTTCACCCTCTCGTAACACTATTATTAAGCAACACATTTTCTTCCTTAAATGCACATTTTGTTCTCAGATTTCTTTCATTTGGACGTAAATTTCTCCTCTTATCCCTACAGAACCTGCCAATATTAGGCTATGTTGTAAATGGATTCTAATACAGAGTTAGGCTTATTGGGAAGAAACCTGGATGCTTTGAACCTGTGTCTCTCTGGTCCCAGGACTTATGCAGTCATCTGACATCGTGTGGCTTGGTTTCTTCATCAGATGGATGAAGTTAACAATGTCTGCCCTAACCTGCTCATAAAATTTGGAGAGAATCTTAATACTTTATTTCGTTAGAGCCAACTGAAATTTTAATTTGTCAAAAAAAAAATACAACGTGTGATTCAATTCACTGAGATCGATGTGTACTGTTTCATTAGTTGCAGACTAAGTGGAGATGGGGATAAAAGCAGAGGGTAATATTTTATTACTCTCGAAAGAAATCTTTTTCCTCCCTTCTTTCATGTATCTTAACACCCATCGCATTGAGGAGCTGCTGAGTAGGAATGCAATTATCGGTTCTGATGATATGAAGTCTTTGTTTTTACATTTTAAATCAAATGGAAACATCCACTGCTAATTATCTCAAAGACAGAGATCAGGAATCCCTTCTCACTTATTTTTAAACGATGTTGTAAATACTATACATGTATGAAAGCAAGTGATGATTTGAGTTTTGTAGCATTATATATCCCACAATAATGGCGTTTGAGAACTCTGATTGGCTTGTAGTAATGCCATGGTATGCAATTGTTGGTATCAAATTTCCCAACTTATTGTGGAATTTATTTTTATAAACTATTCCCTTCCCCTTTATTATAAATTTAAAACGACAGGTTACTTTTTGTATACACTTAAAATATTGTATAAAATTCAAGCTTATTAAGTTAACAGAAGTGGTTAAGAACTTCAGTTTACAAATGCAAGCAAATTCATTTACTTAATCATTCAGTAGCTATTTACTGAAGGTTCTGATATGTGTCCACCACTGTGTTAGATACGGGGGATAGAAAACACACAAAGACCAACAGGATAATTTTCTTTTGAGGGGAAATGGGAGTGTCAGTAAATGCCACTTGGGACATATGACCTTGGCATTTCCTGTGAGCATTCTAAAGGACTGGGCCACTCGGTGACATTATGAATTAAGAGCTAGGGCCTTGGGTTTTAAATGTGTACTTTCAATTTTATTAGGGAAAAACTGGCAGTGTTCAATATGTTGATATTATAAATTAGCTCCTACTGTTATATGAGTAATTTAAACATAGTTGATAATTATTTTAACTTTTTGTTTTCGAAATGGCATATAGTAATATGTGCATGTATCCTAAGTTTCATCCAAGTCTGCACTGAATGAGTATTTGAGTCCAGAAATTTGTTTTAATTTAACTGCTTTTAGTGTTTAAAGCAAGAGCTTGCCATTACTCCCTCCTCCCTCCCTGTTTTCTACCTGGAATCATCTGACTCCACACCATCCAATGTGTAGGTGGTCACCTGTGAGGACTGAGAACTTGAAATGTGGCTGAGGAACTGAATTTACATTTTATTTAGTTGTTAATTCATTTTAATTTTGAAAACTGATGCAGTGAAAAATATTTTTCACTAAGCACCAAGTTTTTTGTTTGGTAGGACTACATTTTTTAATTTACCGTTAGGTTGTATAAGATATTCTTGCTGTACCGTAGTTGAACATTTTGGGCACATGGGCTGTTTCTAGTATAACACAGAAATACATCACTGATCTAGCGGAGAAAATGGATTGATGGAGTCTGGAATTGTTTCTCCATTTAATTAAGTAATGTTGTAATGCGCTTTTCTGAATGTTTTATGAAGACAGTACAAGTTCCAGTGATGATGTAAATCATAGCTGTTAATTACATTGATTTCCTTCTTATTTTAGTTATTTTATAATAAACCATATTACAGTTAAAATGAAGTGTGGACACACTTTAAATTTCAAGGCAAAGGCATGCCCTTGATGCAGAATCCAGTGAAAATGCAAAAGCTAGTTGTAAAACTGGGTTGGTAAAAGGAAAGAGATTAGAAAGTGTGTCACAGGCTTGGCGCCCGTAGCACAGTGGTTGCAGCGCCAGCCACATGCATGGAGGCTGGCGGGTTAGAACCCGGCCTGGGCCAGCTAAATAGCAATGATGACTGCAACAAAAAATAGCTGGGCTTTGTGGCAGGTACCTGCAGCTCCTTGAGAGGCTGAAGTGAGAGAATTGCTTAAGCCGAAGAGTTTGAAGTTGCTGTGAGGTGTGATGCCAGGGTGTTCTACCAAGGATGACATAGTGAGACTCTGTCTAAAAAAAAGAAAGCGTGTCACAAATTTCATGAAGAATGGCAATTGCAACTTGTGACAGAAGAGCTAATCAGAGAACCTGGCTTGTTTGCTATGCAAACAAATTTTTAAGATGGCAGAAGTTAACAATATAAACAGATTTTCAGAGAGTACTTATCAGATTTGAAAAGAAGTTTCCTCTCTACAGTCAAAAAGTATCAATAAAATTAGGTCCTTGAAAGTGGAATTAAATGTACCAGGAACTATTTTTAAGCAATTTCTAATCTGAGTTTCTTACATTGATCACTTAAGAAAGAGCTTACATTTTGACATCACCTTGCCCCCTTCCCCCAACCCCCACAAACCCCACTTTTAGCTATAAATTATTATTTAAGTTCTAAGAACTTTGTTAGGAAATTATGAGGTTAATGCTAAATAATACTTTATACAAAGTAACAAATCTTCAGTTAAGCTACCAAAAAATTGCCTGTAGAATGTAAGAGCTTATAGCATTATCAAAGAGAAATTTATTCAAAATTTAAAATTTTTTGAGTACTATTTTTTATTTAAGAAACTATTACAGGTATATAATAGTTATATATCTTTCTAGGGTACATGTGATGTTCTGATACAGGCATGAAATGTGAATTAGTCAAATCAGAGTAATCGAAGCATTCATCACCTCAGGCATTCATGATTTGTTTGCATTAGGAATATTCCAATTTCACTCACTTAGTTATTTTAACATACACTCTAACTTATTCATTATAGTCACTTTGTTGTGCTAGCAAATATTGCTCATTCTATCTAACTATCTAATGATATTTTTGTACCCATTCACCATTCTTACTTTATCCTCCCTCCCGACTCTTCTCAGGCCCTGGTAACCATGAGATGTGTCTACTCTCTGTCTCCATGAGATCAAGTGTTTTTAATATTTAGCTCTTGCCTACGAGTGAGAACAAGAGAGATTTATCATTCTGTGCTTGGCTTATTTCACTTAATGTTCCCCAGTTCCATCCATTTTGTTGCAAATGGCAGAGTTTCCTTCTCTTTGTGTGGCCATACAACATTCTATTGTGTATGTGTACCATATATATCTCTTATCCATTCATCTGTTGATGGACATTTAGGCTGATTCAAATCTTAGCTACTGTGAGTTGTTTCGGATGAGTTGTGTGATGTAAGAGACACTGCCCTTTCAACACGTTGGGCACATTTTGTCTTAAAGGGCTTCTAAATTTATAAGGAAATATTGCTAATTCACGGCTTTAAAAATTGATAATTTTTAGTCTTATCAAAGAATAATATTTTAATAATTTTAGTACAATTGAAGATTTTGTCTAGATATTGAAATTTATTTTTTATTATGATAGACAATGTTCTAGCTATGTTAAACCAGAAGTCAAATTATGCTGGAATATTAAAGCAAGAGATTGAGGTTTTCCTTATTTCTTTGTTACACTGTATATTACATATTGAAAATGTGCAGATTTTTCTGAAACAAATTCTACAGAATATTTTATAGATACAGTTGCTAAAATAATTCTATGTAGATGTGCAAATGTCATAAATTATCACCAGTATGTGGAACTATCAAAAGTTCAAACTATCATTTGAACTATCAGATGATTTTAAGGATCTTGTGTTCTTATCCAGTGCTCATTGTTGAAGTTGTGAGAGAATTTTTCAAAGACTCACTACACTGTTAACTTCAATAAAATGAATGCTTCATGTATTCAGTAGTCAATGATCAAAAGCCAAAATGGTAGCGTGACTTATATTTTTTCACCAAACTATACAGCATGGAAATGAACCAAATTTGAAGTTCCAAGTTTTTTCAAGAAAAGAAAAGCTGGTTCAGTGGCTAGGGTGCCAGCCACATACACTGGAGCTGGCGGGTTTGAATCCAACCTGGGCCTGCCAAACAACAATGACAACTACAATTAAAAAATAGCTGGGCTTTGTGTCAGGCGCCTGAAGTCCCAGCTACTAGGGAGGCTGAGGCAAGAGAATCACTTAAGCCCAGAGGTTGAGGTTGCTGTGAGCTGTGATGCCACAGCACTCTACCCAGGGTGACAGCTTGAGGCTCTGTCTCAAAAAAAAAAAAAAAAAAAAGCTTATTTGTGCTCTTGGTAGGCAGGTACAAGAATGTATGTTGAAATCAATAATAATGATTGCATGGTCAATAACAAAGATTTTATACATTTTTTTCTAACATCAATCAGTATGCAGAATATTTTAACTATAGTCAACAGCATTGTGTAAACTGCCTAAAGAAACTACAAAAGAAATTGAAGAATGCTTTGTTGGTATTGACAAATTTAAAGTTGCCACTCAGTCTATACAATGTATTTTTGATTAAATGTTTACAATGCTGAATTGACACAAGAGTTAGTGAATTTACTCAACTTGGACAGACATGATACTGAAATTGTTACGCTTCTGTGGCAGGTCAAACTCTTCCAGAAGCAATGAATCAGTTTTGTTTTGTTTTGTTTTTTTTTTTTTTGAGACAGAGCCTCAAGCTGTCCCCCTGGGTAGAGTGCCGTGGCATCACGCTCACAGCAACCTCCAACTCCTGGGCTCAAGCGAGTCTCCTGCCTCCACCTCCCAAGTAGCTGGGACCACAGGCGCCCGCCACAACGCCCGGCTATTTTTTGGTTGCAGCCGTCATTGTTGTTTGGCGGGTCCGGGCTGGGGACTCGAACCCACCACCCTAGGTGTACGTGGCTGGCGCCCTAGCCAGTTGAGCTATAGGCGCTGAGCCGAATCAGTTTTGTTAATGTGGATACAAAAGAAAAATGATCTTTGGTTATTTGATTTAGTTATTTAAAAACTTTGAAGTGTGTTTGGAAAACCATGGTTATGTGAATTTATTTTTCCAATTGTAAATTTTATGAAATTTAAATATTTGTAGAGTGTGTTGGGAGGGAGAGGAAATGGTGAGATATTGGCCAAAGGGTATAAGCTTTCAGTTATATGATGAATAAATTCTGAGGACCCAATGTACAGCAGAGTGACTATAGTTAAGAAGACTGTATCATTTATTTGAACTTTGCTAAGAGAGTAGTTCTCAAGTGATCTCACTATATACACACAACATGCGCACACACACACAATGGTAACTAAGTGTGGTGATAGATGTGTTCATTAATTTGATCGTGGTAAACATCTTGCAATGTATATGTACATCAAATAATTACATTTTACACCTGAATACATGCAGTTTTTATTGGTCAGTTATATCTCAATAAATCTGGAAGAAATAAATAGATACAGTTCAAGTATTTTTGGTGAGAAATAATTTGTGATGTAAGTGTAAAATGCATACCTCATCTTTTTAAGATTTTATAAAAATAATATTAAATTGCTTATTAGCTTTTTTTTAGGTTGACTCTATCCTTAAGTGATTTGGAAAAATTAAAAAATATTTTGAAAATATTGACTTAAATAAAATTTATGGTTAAAATTACTTAACCTGTTTCTTTAAAACTTAAAGAATTTGGCTACTAGAAAATTTAGTGACTTTTGCGGCTCACATTTTTTTTCTTTTAGACAGTGACATCCATCCTACCATTCATTTGTCTTGACCTTTACTGATGTCTAGGATCCGTTTAACAAAAAGTTATCCTCCTTTCTCAGTGAGTTTGCATTTTGAAGTGTATATCTAGACTTGGTTCAACACTTAACTACATTTGTTAAGTTTTAGCTCCCTGCACCTACTTGAATGTATGGATTCTAACACGTCACCAAAACCACTCTCTGTCATAGTAAATGGAAAGGTCATCTGTGAGTTGAAGTAGATTCACCTTGACCATTTACCATTTCTAGATTTCCCATATAATTCTCAGCCACTCTACATGGTGTTTACTGAGATTGGAGGATAAGGTGTGCTTCTAGGATCCGTGATCAATACTGTGTTGGAGAGTTTGTAGATTATTTATGAAGATTATCTCATGGGGATTTAGAAAAGTCTTGGTGATAATTTTTCTTTGAGTTCTGTCTCTGACTCTCCATGGTGAGGTTACATGTCTGATTTTGATTAGACAAATTTCGATGTCCTCACTAGGGACAAACTAAACCACAATATTTATTTCAGGGGGGACTTTTCTTGAATACATTTCTTATTAATGTTTTATGTGTGGCATGACAGTTAAGTTCACAAACTTGACACCATGTGCTTACATTGGCAGCACTGTACAAACAGATTGGTAAAGTTTTGTAACCTTGGTATATCAGTATCTCACAGCTGTGTTTATGTCAATGTGTGGTGGTGTCTTGCTGGGTGGCGTTTATTGTTGTCATGTGTTTTGTGTGCTGTATGATATTAAAACTGTATTTGTGACACTTTGATGAGAAAATCTGTCTCCTCACCCTGATCTGTATAAACTAGATGGAGGAAAACCAATGCCTAAAGTCATCCTGGGATTGCCTTCCATAATTCCAACCATTACATTTCCTGACTAACAAAGTTTTCCCAGATGTCTGCAGTAGTACAAATCATTTTAAAAACTTTGATTGAACACCTACTATGTGCAGGGCTCTATATTGGAGGAAGAATGTATAAGAAAGTCCTGGTAACCATTTAGTTCCATATACAGAGTCAGTAGTTGCCCTATAAGAGCCAGTGTTCAGAGAAGAAACTGGTGCCGTGCAGGAAACCCAGCATTTTACATATCTGCTTTGTAGCCCTACAGGAAAGGGGGTTATCATGTCAACTTTCATTCAGTCATGTTTTTCTCATTCTCTTCCTTTTCCCTTTTCTTAAGTCATCTTTTTTATTTTTATTGTTTATCATCTTGATATTCCCATGTATCCACAGGCTGTGGAGAGGGAGAGACATTTTTGGTCAAACAATCATATAAGTATGAAGGTTTTCTCTGTTAGATTCAACAGGAGTCTAAATTCGGGGCAGGGGGAAGGGAACACTGTCTGACTCCCTGGTGGGGAAGCGGTAGTTAGTGAATCTATGTATTGCCTTTAGGTCTAGCTGTGGACTCAGAATCCTGATTATTTAAAAACCTATTTTTTGCAAAGATGCTGAAAACATCCAACATATCTGGTTTCACCAGAGGCTCCTTACTGAAATCTGCACTTCTAGAATATGATGTTTGAAATTAGTTGTTTTGAAGAGCTAAGGAAGCTGGCTTCAGAGGGAGTCATCCTCCTCTTACATCTTAGACAGGAGAACGCCATGAGTTAGGGGACGCACCCAGGCTAAACCCCATCCCCTGACACCGACTCACTCCCTTTTCACTACACTATGCTGCGTGCCCTTATGTTAGGAATTAATAAATAGACAGAAATACAGTAGCAAGCTAATTATAATAGCAAGCTAAATATAATTACAAGCTATTACATTTCTCAAACAGGTTTGAAATAAACCTTTGAACTCATAGATAATACTTCTACCCAGGCCAAAAAAAAAAAGTCTAGCAATCAGATAGCGCACTAGAAATTCTAAGCATTCTCACACATGTGTGTATCTTCACAATTATCCTGGGACTTTATTGAGTCAGTTATCATTGGTCTGATTTTACAGATGAGGAAATTAAGGTTTAGAATATGGAAGGGTGAGAGAGCTAATTAACAGGACTAGAGCCTGTACTTTTTCCTTTGACTCAGAAGTCCAGGAAGACTTAAAGCAGTGGGAGAACAGGCTGCTATTTTAATACGAAGATTTTTGCTGTTGGGTTTGCAAACTTGGAGGTGCAGATAGTGAAACTGCAACCGTGTTACTTAATCATAGCTAAGTTAATTGTAAAGAAAAACCCACCAGAGATTTGAGTTTCTCTGGATTTTCTATTCCTATGAATATGGCGTCCCTGGCTAACAGAGAGTTCAGTGAAAACCAAACCCAAACAAAAATTATCTGAAATATTCAAACGGGGGTATACCAACAATGTCCATCGAAGCACAATTTTTAAATTCCAGAGGGCAGGTGACAACCGACTCATGCGATTGTTGAACACTAATTAAACATTTTCTCTCCTAACAGCCTCCTTCTGAGGCAAAATTCTCTGGCTGCTGGATTGGAAGCCAGTCCACAACAATCAATATCAATCTGCTGCCAAATTTTATTAAATATCTCTCTGATACCTATTTACAACCAAGAAAATAATTTCACCGCCAAGGGATTGTAAATGTGTGGAAAGAACCTCTGACAGCTTACCTCACTCACTGTCTGCGGCCCGAGTCTGGGCGCTGTGGCCAGGAGACTAAGATGAAAGACATAATTAAGGAAACATATGAAGGCTAGCACTGGGTTTGAGATTAATTAGCTGTGCGTCAATAATCTCATCAATATCCGATTAACAAATGACACATTGCCCAATGAAACATATTGATTCATGCACACTCCTCACTGTTAATAAATTGAAGCTGCTTTGCTAAATGAGAAAGCTGACAAAATAATAGGCTGCTAAGACTGCCCTGCTATTGTGATAAAAAACATAAAATTAGCCCGAAGTATACGGTACTTAATTTAGGGGGACTGTCACTCCACTTATGACTTTTGTTAATGAATGACAAGAAAAGGGAAAAGAATTTTATGGAGAACTTACTCAGAAGGACTAGGAGAATTTCCCAAGGGCAGGCATTGGAAAAGCAGAATATGCATCTAGACGGTCCTAGGCCCGAGTGCTTTTCTTAGTTGGTGTGTATGAAAGAAGTTTGGTTTTAATTTTTCAGGATAGCATTGGAATAAGATAGTCATTTTAAATTTTGGAAGTCACTACGCAGTATTTATCCACTTGGGATTATGCTGATCGGGTCAGGGAATGCTCTCTTTGGTCTTTGTTTTTTAAGATGATGTGATGGAGAAACATGACAGGTGATTTTAAATACATCTGCTTATGTGTAAGCATATGCGAGAGGGTGCGTGCGTGCATGCGTGCGTGCGTGTGCGGTGCATTTGTTCATTTCTTGGGTAAACTGATAGGACAATGATTACTATGTCCCCCACGTGGTGTCCTCATCAGTGGTTTCTGTCTACAATGTGCACCCACATTGTCCTTCCTTTCTTACCTAAGCACGCTTGCTTCTCTCTCGCCCCATTATCTGACGTAAGCAGTCTCCAGACCAGGCGGGCCCGTCGTGCCGTTGTGAAGGCTGCAGCAATTACAGCGTGGTTTTCTCTTTAGCTCATGTTAGCTCTTGAGAGAGAGGTGGTAATAGGTTTGGGCCAGAGGGGGGTCAAAGTGATAATGGGGAAGGTGAGGGCTCTATATTGGTTGAGAACCGACTGAGGCTGAGGCCAGGAAAAGCAAGGCACCGGCTGGTGGGATGGAGAGAAGGCTTAGCAATGGGGCGGCTGCTGCCACCTTCATGGTGATGGAACCACCGCGTTCACCCCAGGATGCTCATGGAAACTTCCCCAGGAGCCCTGGCTAGGATGATGCCCTCTGAGGAGGCGCCGGTAAAGAGAAGAAACAAGTACCTGCTGAAAACATTTGCGCATAAGGGACAACCTCCAAAGCTCAATGACACAGTGAACTCTTACTGGTCGTTAGGGCATCAGTATCCAGTAGAAGCTTTTTACCCCAACTCTTTAGAAAGGAGAGAGAGACAAGACAATAATCAGAGAATTATTAGAGCATAGCTTAGGCATATCAGACAGAGCTCAGTTTCCCATCACGTGTGCCCTGAATTCCTGGATGTTCACAATCCAAATCCCTAATTGAGGCATTTCAACATCAGGAGTCTTTAAAGAAAAATCAAAATAGGAACACAATACAGAGAACATTAGGAAACTTGAGCTGGAACTCCTGATTTGGCTATTAAGCAGCTGTGTGAGCTTGAACACTTAACCTAGCCATTCTGTGCCTCTGCTTCTGTACCTATAAAAGAGAGACTGGACTAGATGTGCTTTGAAGTCTTTTATAGTGCTAAGATTTATCGAGTTTCATAAAGATACATGTGCATATCTGTGTACTTAATAAGGTAGAAATGATTTTCAGAATAACAATTATTGATACTGAAATAAAATAGGCTTTCCCATATGAAACGAGCCAGAATTCCCTGTAGCCCAGTAATTCTGGTTTTCAGGGCATGAATCGTTAGTCTCTTCAAGTCCCCTCTCTTGCCATGGAGTCCAGAATGAGCATATGCAGCTCCTTAGGGTGTCTCTATCTTGATAAGTAGTTTTGAGAGAAGCTGGGTCATTAAGTTGCATTAACTCTAATTAGTGATCAGGAGGGAATATAAATCAATAATTTTCATTAACATTGTAAGCTATGTTGAACCCCGTTTCCTCAAAGTCCAAGCTTTTCTTTTTGAATAAAATAGGCACGCTGAGAACAGAATTTCTTTCTTAGGTTTCTGGGAGACAAATTAGCCAATTTCTTTTTCCGGGGTTCACAGAAAAGAGGTCTCTATTGTGTGAATGAACTTTTAAACATTGAAATACTTTCAAAACATAAAAAAAGAGAATTGCTGATATGGAATTTTAAATTGGCAGGGATGATAGTTTTATGTAGGAAACTCTCTTGTTTTTCTCCTATTGTATTCCTAAAGCCAATCTTGATTATCTGATAATTTTAATGAAAAAATGCCATCTATTACTTACAGCTTGCATTTTTCTTGAGCCCTTTTTTTCTTTTCTTTTTTTTTTTTTGAGACAGAGTCTCACTATTCTCCCGTTGGTAGAGTGCCATGGCATTACAGCTCACAGCAACCTCAAACTCTTGGGTTTAAGTGATTCTCTTGCCTCAGCCTCCTGATTACCTGGAACTACAGGCACCCACCACAATGCCTGGCTATTTTTTTGGTTGCAGCTGTCATTGTTGTTTAGCAGGCTGGGGGCAGACTCGACCCCGCCAGCCTCGGTGTATGTGGCTGACACGCTACTCACTGAGCTATAGGCACCGAGCGTCTTGAGCCCTTCCGACAAAGCAGCCACTTTATATCCATTATTTTTACTAATTCTCACAGCAATATCCATGTTAAAAATAATATGCAACCTCAGATGAGGAAACTGAAACTCAGAGGGGTTAAGCAACTTGCTCAACGTCACCCAGCAACAATTGTTAGACCTCTGACTATTAGAATGTCTGATTCTAAAACCTGCAATTTTAAGCTCTGTAGAATTCTGCCTTTAATAAATAATGTTTGCCTAGAGCCTGGCAGGGACTCACCAGTAGTGAACATGAGCCACAGACGGGTCAGTGAGAGGCAATCTGCAATGGATCAAACTCTTAGGATCAAACTTTGCTAGGCACATGCTCTCTAATATCTAAGGATGAATTACTGTATAAAAAGAATAATTTACCTTGCCAATATTATGTCATTAAATCTACCATCAGGATAAAAATATCTGGGCTCTCATGCCACTTCTGGCCTTTGAGAAGCTGCAAGGACAAACAAACTAGGACAATTCATAGTGGTGTTCAGTGAGACTTGGGGTGACTTGAATTCCTTGTAGCATCTGCCAGGTTAATGTGGGCCCCACGCTCCATCCCACATCAATTTCAGTCACTGGATGTGGGTTATTCAAGGGGTTTCGCAGGCAGCTGCTCTGTTGGCCGGCTCCACTATAACTTGTGCTGGTGAGTCAGATTTCATGCCCAATTAGGATACAAGGGGAAGCTTCCCTTGTGGAAAGGACACAGCTGCTCTGGAATAGCAGCTTCAAGATGCTCAGGACAGTTTCATAAATCTGGCTTCCTCATCCCCTCTGCAGGCACAGAGAATTAGAAGGAGGGAAACCCTTTAATCCCTGGCCTTGAGTCTATGCAATTGTTAACACACATAGATACACTTTAGCCTATATATAATATCACATAAAAAGAGACAATACATAAATTATTTTAAATATATTTAGTATGTGTGTGTGTATGTACACAATCTGCAATCCACATTCTTGGATTTCACATCTGTGGCTTCTATCACCTACAGATAGGAAAAAACCCAGTGAAAATTATAATTCACCTAAAAATACAGTACAGTTATTTACATAGTGTTTACATTGTATCAGGTATTATAAGTAATTGAAGGCTGAGGAGGTGTATATGGAAATACTGTGCCACTTACATCAGGGAGACTTGAACATCTGCGGATTTTGTTGTCTGCAGAGCAGGGTGTGGTGGTCTTGGAACCAATCTCTGTGGATACTGGGGACACCAGCTTATGTGTTATGTGTATTTGTGTTTTTACTTCTGCCCATAACTATATATTCAAGATTGGTTTTGTTTGATTGGCATATGCACACACACATGAAACTTTCACACACATACACACAAGTCTATCTTATACCATATATACCTGGTATAAATTTAGATAGAGTGGAGAACCTCCAGAGGTGACCACCTCTTACATTGGCCACCTCCTTAAGTTGACCTTATTCTCATAGACCACTCATGCACCACATATGTGTATCAGTACTGTAGCACTAGTTCCTTTTGTTGACCACCTCTGTATGTTGACTAGTTTGTTATAGTCCCTTGGGTGGTCAACTTATAGAGGTTCAATTCTCTGTGTATATTAATCTGTATATTGTGTGTATATAATAGTGCATGTGTTGGTGTGTGTATGTGTGTGAATAATTGCCACACTTATGCAACTACATTAAACACTTTCCCCAAGGGGTAATGGGAGCTCCTTCACGACCATTTTTTGCACATACTTTTCTCATGCCAAGATTTTCATTTAAGATTTTCCTATTTATGGATGTTTACCTGGTCTGCTATGCTTCTCACAGTCAGTTGTTGATTTTGATGCATAATTCAACAAATATTTGCAATGTTTTCACCAATTCTGCTAGTTACTGGTGGCCCTGACCTACAGCAGTGATATTTTCTCTCCCCTCAAAAAAACATTTAATCCATTTGTGCACTGCTGTTTTCTTCATGGCTTTATCCCCATAAACTTGGACTAACATGTCCCTAATTTCACTTCCACTCTTGGCAAGTTTAATAAGGAATTTAATGTTTGTTCATTGCTCCAATTCAAGGTCCAACATTTTCTCTGTGACACACAGAAACACAGAACGACAGTAATGAGCACCACTCAGCAAGACCCTGCCACACGTTGAGTGAACACAGCTGTGACACTCGGATATACCAAGGTCACGAACCTTCCTGAACCATCCATACAGTGCTGCTGATGCAAGCCCCGCGTGTCCAGTTAGCAACCTAATTGTCATGCCTTCTAAGTATATCTGCAACCAACGGTAAGTATTATGGAAACTGATTGTGTTCCTTTTTTACTAGGAACTGGGTGAAAACTTCAGCTGTATTTTTTAAGGGGTTGTCTCATTTTGGATTTTCATTCTTTTACTTTCTAAGTGCTGCTGATATTTTACAGAGTTTGGTCAAACAAACATTTGCTGCTTATCATTGGTCTGAGCTGAAATGACTTCTATTTTTTAGGCTCCTGCCACTTTTTACAGGGAATTCTTACACTCTATAGCCATGATTGCTCAAAGGTCAGTGTGCAGGGAAGACGACTCTATCAGCTATGTGCAAAGAAAACTACTCAAGTCAACGGCTGTCAGTTCCTGCCTTCTGAGACAAGCATTGCTGTCTTTGTCGTACATGATGCCTTTGCTTTAGCATCTCTGAGGATCTGTCTCACATGCTGCTAAAAATAGTGGTTTTCAAGTTTAATTTATTTTGCCAGACAAGACAGAATCCAGATTTAGGAATGATCTGCACAGTGATCTTCCATGGAAAACAATGCACGCAGTAACATTTCCTGTGTAAAGTACTATGGAATGTACCGTGGGTTGTGTTGTCTAACAGGTGAGGCAGTACAGTGTAATGAATCGAAGCCCATGTTCTGAGGTCAGACTGTCTGAGGTTAACACTCGGTGGCTAAATGTTGGCTATATATATGCTTGGGAAATTCACTGAGGCTCTGTTCCTGAGTGGTTTACCATTGTTCTCAATGGTAAAATGGGAATGACAATCATAGTGACCTTTGTGGTAGTTGTGAGGATTAAATAATGGGACACACATACCTCATTTCACTGTGCTTTGTGTTACTGCACTTTGCAGATGTCGTATTCTTTACTAACGGAAGGTTTCTGGCAACATTGCATCTAGCAAGTCTGTTGGCATGTGCTCACTTCCTGTCTGCATGTGCCATTTTGATAATTTCTGCGTTATTTCAAACCCTTTAGTTATTATTGTGTGCATTATGGTGATCTGTTATCAGTGACCTTTGATGTTACTATTGCAATTATTTGGGGGCACCATGAGTCTCATCCACAAAAGGTGTTGATCTTGGTAAATGTTATGCCTGTTCTGCTCCACTCACTGGCCGTTTCTCTGTCTGTCTTTCTTTTCTTGAGCCTCTCTATTCCCTGAGGCCCAACAATATTGAAATTGGGCCAGTTAATAACCCCCGCATGACCTGTAAGTGTTGAAAATAAAAGGAAGCACCATGTACCCGTCTCTCACTATAAATGAAACATTAGAAATGATAAAGCTTAGAAGGAAGACATATTAAAAGCCAAGAGGGGCTGAAACCTGGGCTTCTGTGTTAAATTGTTAGGCAAGTTGTAAATACAAAGGAAAAGCTCTCAAAGAATATTAAATGTGCTACTCCGGTGAAGACAGCAAAGATAAGAACACAAAACAGCTTATTGCTGACATGCAGAAAGTTTGAGTGGTTTGTTAGAAAATCATACCATAGGCAATAGTCTCTTAAGCCAAAACCTTGTCCAGAGCAGGGCCTACCTCTTTTGTATTTTGTAAGGGCCAAGAGAGGTGAGGAAGCTGTGGAAGCAAAGGTTGAAGCTAACAGAGGTTGGTTTATGAGGTTTAGGGAAAGAAACCATCGTCATAACATAAAGAGCAAAGAGAAGGAACATGTGTTGGTGTTAAAGTTGCAGCAACTTATCCAGAAAATTCAGCTAAGATCACTGTGGAAGGCACTTAACATTAAACAATAGATTTTTAATGTACATGAAACAGCCTTCTGTGGAAGAAGATGCCATCTAGACTTTCATAGCTACAGAGGAGAAGTCAATGCCTAGCTTCAAACCTTGACAGGATAAGCTGACTTTCTTGTCAGGGGCTCATGCAGCTGTTGGCTATACATTGAAGCCAATGCTCATTTATCACTCTGAAAATCCTAGGGCCCTTAGGAATCATGCTAACTCTACTCTGCCTATGTTCTATAAATGGGATAATGGAATGACAAAGGCTGGATAAAAGCATGCCTGTTTATGGTATAATTTGTTGAATACTTCTAAGTCCATTGTTGAGACGTATTACTCAGAAAAACATATTTATTTTAAAATATTACTGCTCATTGACAATGTATCTGGTCACCTACAAGCTCTGATGGAGTTCTGTAAACAGATAATTTTTTTTTTCATGCCTGCTTACATCTGTAGCACATGGATCAAGAAATAATTTTGACTTTTAATTCTTATTATATAGGAAATACATTTTTTTAAAGACTATAGTGGCCATAGATAGTGATTCCTCTGATGCTTATAGGCAAAGTCAATTGAAAATCTTTTAGAAAGGATTTGCCAGTTTAGATGCCATCAGGAGTATTGATGATTCATAGGATAAGGTCAACATATCAACATTAACAGGACTCTGGGGGAAGAAACTGATTCTAACTCTTATAAATGATATTGAGGGGTTCAAATCATTGAAGATGGGGGGAAATAGCAAGAGAAGTAAAATTAGAAGTGGAGCCTGAAGAGGGGACTGAATTGCTCTAATCTTATGTTAAAACTTGGATCTAGGAGTTTTTTCTTATAAAGAAGAAAAGAAAGTGCTTTCTTGAAATGGAATCTTCCCTTGGTGAAGATATTTGTGAACCTTGCTGAAATGACTGCAAGGGATTTAGAATACTGCATAAGCTTGGTTGATACCTACAGCAGCAATGGTTGAAAGGATTGATACAAGGATTGAAAGAAGTTCTGCTGTGGGTAAAATGCTATTGAAAGGATCACATGTTACAGAGAAGTCTTTCATAAAAGGAAGAGTCAATCAATGTGGCAAACTTTATGGTTGTCTTATTTCAAGAAATTGCATCAGCCACCACAACTTTCAGCAACTACCACACATCACCACTAAGGCAAGACCTTCCATCAGCAAAAAAGATTACAATTCATTGAAGGCTCAGATGATTATAAGCATTTTTTACCACAATAAAAATATATTTTAAAGTATGACCTCATTTTAGACATTCTATTGCACACTTAATACCCTACAGTAGTGTAAACATAACTTTTGTATACACTGAGAAACCAAAATAATGTGTGACTCGCTTTATTGAGGTATTTACTTCATTGTGGTTGCCTGGAACCAAAACTACAATATCTACATCTACTAGTATATATAGAAAACTTAACACTGTACCAGGGATATGGCAGAATAATATGAATTATTCTTATTACTTCATGCTCATTGTATTGGCTACTATCTAAGGAATAATTAACTGATGTTGGTTGGCTTAAAAGAATCAATGAATAGAAATTAGTGGGGTGATATGAATTCAGTATAGGAATATAATTTTTTGCAATTAAGGCCAGAAAGTGGAATGAGTTACCTCTTATGACAGTGGATTTATTGTATATGATCAGACAGAGTCTGACCAGTGATGGTCTATGAAATTAAATTTCAAACCAACAAACATGTTGATTATTTGCTAAGTGTTATTAATAAGATTTTATTATCTTTCTTATTATCCATTTTTTATGCCACAATTTAGAAATTCACTTATGGTACTTATTTTTATTTACATATTTATTTTTTGAGACAGAGTCTCACTATGTTACCCTTGGTAGAGTGTCATGGTATCACAGCTCACAGCAACCTCAAATTCTTAAGCTTAAGCAATTCTCTTGCCTCAGGCTCCCAAGTAGCTGAGACTACAGTTGCCCACCACAACACCTGGCTATTTTTTGCTTGTAGTTGTTATTGTTTGGCAGGCCCAGCTGGATTCGAACCTGCCAGCTCTAGTGTATGTGGCTGGCACCCTAGCCTCTGAGCTACAGGTCCTGAGCCACATCATTTATGGTACTTAATTTTCATCTTTGTTCATTGCTTATGCATCCTACCTTATGTATCAACATCAAACACCATTATGTACATTGGTACACTGCAGGTTAGAGAAAGAAAGTATTGTAGAAAGAATAGGGAAGGTGGAAACTGGATTTGTATTTGTACATTACAGGAGTAAATTACATAGCATTTATTTCACTTGACCTTTCCAATGAAGCCCACACCTCTGGAGATAACTTCAGGTAGAAAATTTTAAAACATAGAGGCTCAATCTATTGTCATAGTGTGTATATCCATGGAGGATTTCTTCCAGGACCCCTGTAGATACTGAAATTTGAGGATGCTTGAGTCCCTTATATAAAATGGTATAGTATTCAAATATAATATACACACATCCCCCTATGCTTTAAATAATTTCTAGATTATTTACAATACTTAATGCAATGGCTGCATATCACTTTATTCACATGGATCCAGTGTAGGACTCAATGTGTAATAAAATCAAGTTTTGCTTTTTAAAAGTTTGTGGAACTTTTTCCCCCTTGAATATTCCGTGGATGCAGAGCCCGTGATAGAGGGCAAATTGTATATATATACTTTTCCACTTTTCATTAATATTGCCATACATTTTAAGAAAATGAATACATTATATATATCTGATTCTCTATAATAATTTCTACCCCTTTAGTTCTGCATTGCATATCCCCTCAGCGTTTATACCTTCAAATTTTACAACATTATCTTGCACATGTTTCTTTATGGTCATTCTCTGTACTTTGCAGATGTGTCAATTTCTAGAGCTAGACCATGAGACCTTTGAGAGTAGAGAATGCGTTTTCTGTTTTTTTATACACCTCTGTCCTTTGCTACCTCTCCCATCATCATTTTAATGTATTAGTGTATTGTCAGACATACAGTAGGCAATCAATAAATGTGTACCAAAAGATTAAACTAACAAGCTAATTAGCAAATGGGAACTAAATTTAAAAAGGGTAATAGTTTATAAAGTTCTTTCATCCACCTGTCATTGAAAACTCTTTGTTCCCATGTCCTAAGAAGTCTATGCTACCATTTGGTTAATTGTTGGAGAGATCAAAGGTAAATAATTAATGAAAATTGTATCTTTCTACATTGTTAAGTTCACAATAATTTTTTCCCTGAGTCATTTGGTTCCATGAGGTAGTTTAATTTTGATAATTGATTGGAGGAACCTACCCATTCTCTACAAAATCACTGTGTAAATTCAGTGTTAAAAATCATGTAAACTAGATGCATAGGCTGTACATGGATAATTTATAAGACAATTTTAAAATAACAGTTTAACCACTTGAATGCCATTTAACATAAGGCTAGAGTTCTACCTATATTTCTGTCAAATGATAGCTTAGAAGAACCTTTTTCTTAAATAAGAGAATTTGGAGAGATTGGGAGATCTTGGGGAATTGGTTGCTGGGGGTGAAGAGCTGGTATCAGCTGAGGGATATAGTTCATTTGGCTCTGTTTTTTAGTA
>NW_003852421.1:6780689-6791029 GCF_000181295.1 Otolemur garnettii | reverse complement strand
AGATCTTGGGGAATTGGTTGCTGGGGGTGAAGAGCTGGTATCAGCTGAGGGATATAGTTCATTTGGCTCTGTTTTTTAGTATTCTTTGAGTCCATACTGAAATCTGTTATCTGTTAAAGGTTGAAATATCAGCTTGCTTTAAAAAAAAATCTACTTATTTATTTTTAATTGATAAATAAAAGTTGAATATATATATGGTGTACAATATGATGTTTTGAATTATTATTTTGGAATGGCTAAATCAAGCTAACATATGCATTGCCTCACATACCAATCATTTATTTATGATGAAAACACTTAAAATCTATCTTAGCAATTTTCAAGTATGCAGTCTATTATTATTAACTACAGTCAGCATGTTGTACAGTAGATTTCTTGAACTTATTCCTCTTGTCTAATTGAAATTTTATACTCATTGACCAACATCTCCCCAATCTCCCCTACCCCCACCAACTTGCTTTTGACTAACACAATTCTACTGGATGGTATATCCGTTGCTAATCATAGCTGAGCACATGTTATGTGCCAGAATCTGTTTCAAATTTTTGCCTGTAAAGTACTATTTAAAGTCGATCCCATCAAACATGTTCATGTGTACTCTCACAGCAACCATCAGGGCTAGAAAGGATTGATATCTTTTTTGCAGCTGTGAGAAATGAGACAAGAAGAAAGTTAAGTAACTTACCTTAGGGAACTTATTGAAAGGGATGGATGGAACTAGCATTTGAACCAAGGCAACCAGACTCCAAAGCTGGTGATCTAGATATTATGTTTACGTATCTTCTCCTTTATAGATAGTTCAGTGAAACCAAATAGTTTTTTAAAAGTAAATATTAGTCTCTTAGAAGCAAATGTGCTTTTAAGCAAGATGGGAGCATTGTATTTCTGGCATGGTGATCTATTTGCATTTCGTGTACTCAGAAGTGCTTCTTCATGAGCCCCAGTCTGTGGAAGAGTAGAGGAAATGACATTAAGTTTAATTGGAAACTTACCCAAACCTTAACCAGCCTCTTAGGTGGCTCAGTCACTTATGGATAACTTGGTCTTCAGCTATTCTCTCCTTGATCCTGGTGCTCTTCAGCATACGTAGGGCTGAGAATTGGAGAGATTGGGAGATCTTGGGGAATTGGTTGCTGGGGGTGAAGAGCTGGTATCAGCTGAGGGATATAGTTCATTTGGCTCTGTTTTTTAGTATTCTTTGAGTCCATGCTGAAATCTGGTATAACTTGTGGTCTTCCCCCCATCGACTTGGTCAAGCTTGGTTTGCTGGGCTGAGGTGGCCTCAGGTCAACTCTCCAGAGACCATACTGTCCTACTGTGCCACTCCCCATCTATTGCTAATTGATGATCCTCTGTCCACAGAGTCACTTTACCCCACCCCTACAACACCGCCATCTGAAAAGCTTGCAACAAGACTCAGCGAGCCCTGCCACACCCATAAAAGGTGCAAGCAGGAATTTCAGGGTCATGTGTACACCACATGAGGTCTGAGTATGTCCCAGGAATGATAAACAAAGCTTTGTTCAGGTCTAAGCATGGCTTCCCTAAGTTAAGGCAACACCAAGTTGGTTCTTTTTCCTCAGAGCTCTGAACAGGAAGCTTCTGCTTTTCTTTTGCTTTTCTCTTTCCTCTTCACCTTGTATAGAACGTTTCTCCTTTCTGAGGCCTTGGCTTGGTTATGGCATACAGGTTCTGTGTTTCTTCAACAGCTTCCTGCTAGAAAAAATGAGCTTTTCCTTAATGTTTTGAGGCAGCTGGATCAGTTTCCTAAGTCCTAGATAACTTCTTTCTGCCCACCGAATTTTCCTGTAGTTATAATTCATTTAACAAATGATAATAGGCATGCCACCTCTTAGGAATATTTGTTAATTTGGTTGAATTCACGTAACATCTATTTGATAAGTATTATTATCTCTCCTCTGCAGAAGAGGAAACTGAGGCACAGGCGGTTAAGCATCTTGCCCAAGGTCCTACAGATGTTAAGTGGAGGCGCTAGGACTCAAAGCTAGGCAGACCAGCTCTGAGGCCACATTTCTAGTCACCATAGTACTCTAACACTCACATAAAATAATGGCAAAAGTAACCATTGGATTACTATTAAGGAAACATAAACTTGGAATGATGTCAAGGATATTATATCTGTTACATGTTCATAAATGCAAAGTAAGCTCACTTCGAAATACAGGTCTAAAAGAAAAAGAAGTTACTCAGAGAGCTTTTGAGTTTAACAATATTTTAATGGCCAAAAACATCATTCTGGATTTCATTCGAAAGAGAAGAAATCTCTATAGGTATATGGTTGAATAACATTACTGTAATGTGCAGGCCTGCTGCCAGCTGCAGCAAAATAATATTTTTATAGGTATAGAGGGTGGAGACTTTGACTGCTTATATGGTTTAAGTAGTCCTAGAAGTTTCATCTATCTCTAAATATTTCCCTTGCGGACTAAATTCCTGAACTTTACTTCATCTAAACTTGTTCAACTTAAGAATTCACTTGGGGCAGGTGAGAACCTATTTTGGAGTTTGAGGGGATTTGAAGGCAAACCAGTGCCATATGATATAAGGGGTGGGTGGGTGGGAATATTGGCTTTAAAAATGTAACCTGGGAGTTGAGGGGGAGAGAGCACAAGGAAGTTTTAAGGTAAATCCTATGAAGTGTTGATTTTAAACTCTTCAGACCTATGAAAATGTCAATTTCATGTGGCTTACCCTAAAGAAGAAATATAAAAATTTAGAATATTTTAAAATCTTGCCTAGAATTACCCCAGATCCAGTCCATACCCTTATTTTATCCAATCTATTCTCCCCTGTCCTAACACTTTAAGAGAAGTGAGAAATAATTTTAGGAAGTATTTATTTTATAATTTTAACTTTAGCAGTAAATATAAAACTTATTATGGTCCCATTTTTTTTAAATGAACTAAATGTTTAAAGAACTAAGCATGCTGATTGTGCATATAAGATATTTGAAGGTCTTGGCTTCTATGCAGTGTTTTCTGCAAAAACATAGATTAGTCAATTTTCCTTATAAACTTTTTTAATAAATTTTTCTTTACTAATGTAGGTCTCAGAATATTTTAGTTTTCAGATATATTAGCTCAAATATGGATTTATTTCATTTGTGAAGCTATGCCTTCACTTCTCTAAGACTTTATGTATCTAATAACATTTTAATTAAACACTAGGTCATCAGATGGTTCTTCATATATTAAGAGAGGAATTTCTTTTACCCCTTATGCAGACCTGCTAATGGGACTTTAGTCACTCCCAGGTACTCAACTGTAGGTAACTCAGCAGCATCACACTTTCCTAACCAGAGGCATTCCTCAAATCTTCACTCTCAAGGCAAGCAAGAAGTTGATCTTTTAAAATAAATTTTGTGCCAAGTATTAATAAAAAATTAAAGAATATATACTTTTATTCAGGATTAGACCATTGACAGCCTTACTGATAATTGTATTGAGTCACTGAAACAAAAGTTCAAGTTTAAAGTTCATCTTAAATGTCTCATAATTAGCACACAGAAAACCAACCTCAATGATTTTTTTTAACTAAGTAATAACAGTTAATGTTTGCAGAAGGTTTATACCTAGCACCATTCTACGTCTGTTCTACGTATTAACTCATTTGATCTTCCCTACAATTCTGTAAGGTCAGAGCCTATTATTATCCTCATTCTGCTTATTATGGAACCCAGGAACATGGAGGTAAGTCCAAGTCAGACAGGTGGTGGCTAGTAAAGTTGGGATCTAAAGTCAGGCAGTTTGGAACCAGAGTTTGTGCTCTTAACTGTCATGCTATTTTGTTTTGTTTGAAATAAATGATAGTTAGGGGGGGGAAATCACAGAAAGTAAAAACTCCTGGGTATTTTCATTTGAGTCAAGGTCTTGTTTCTTGGTAGAAGGCTGTTGAATCTGTGTCTTTTTTTGAGTTTCAAGTAGGCCTACAAATAGGTTGAATGATTTTTACTGCGCTGGATTAAGTTATAAGCTTTTGCTAACACTACACATTTACAATACATATTTAGTGATATGGACTGTGATAAACCATCTTAGCACAAGGAAGCACATGTTTATGCCAGCGTCTAATCCTCAGGGCACTCCTTCCAGATAAGTATGAATATTATTTGCTGATGAGCAACCAGGCTCAGAGAAGTTCCCCAACCTCAAGATAAGAAATGGTCATACTATACTTTTAACCACAGTCTATCATGCTCTAGAACATTCTTAAACATTAGGGTGGTGTTTGCAAATTGTAGGCAGAATTCTAGGTGGATCAAAATTACCAGGGCTGTGATTAAAAATGTCTATTGAGTCAACATTTCAAGGTACAAGCTCTGTTGAATCAGAACTCTTAATGTGAATGCAGTGATTTTTAGAATACACCAAAATTTGAGAAGTATACTAGGCTGGAGTTTCTCAAGCTTTAACAAGCAAGAGAATCACTTACAGGGCGTGTTACCATACAGATTGCAGGCACCAGCATTTCTAATCCAGTACCATCTGTTGTAGGACCTGAGAATTCATGTTTCTGACAAGGTCCCAGGTGATGCTGGTCCAGCTGGTCCAGGGACCATACTTTGAGAACGACTGTACTAGGCAATGTCGTGGCAGATGTGACAAAGATATTACTGCTTGGGTTATAATAATTTTCATAAAATCCTTACATTCTTTTGCATTGCTAATTTCATCATAAATTATATGTGGAGATTAATCATGTCTATTTTCTTTTCACCTGCAACATTCTGACCTTTTCTGTGTTTTTTATGGACATGTACACCTACTATGCATTTAAGAGCTATTATCGCACCCTTTCTTTTGAGTCCTAAAATGTAACAACAGATGCTTGTTACTGCTTTGCTTAGGTTAAAAAACAAAGCAAGGAATTATTGAAGCTTTGGATTATTTAGAAAGTAGAGTTATAGCACTCTTCAAATTAAAAGGAACATAATCTAAAATCACACACATCTTCAAGCTGTCACCTGACCCCCATCTATCTTCCTCCCCATCAGTGCATGAGCACAGAGCCAGGTATAGTAAAATGCTTCAAATGGGGTCTGTAGCAATTATTCTCCGAGTTGCTGAAGTCCTGTCTCACCAGAGAAAGCCAGCTGAGGCAATTCAGCCTGAAGGCCTTTCCAGCCGAGCATCTGTTTTTTTGATACACTTTACCTATTAATTTTTATCTCCAATGTGTTGGAACTGAGAAAAAACATTCTCCTCCTTGATGCTTGTCTCTGCTCATTTCTCATATAGGTACCACTGATGTTTCTATAGAATATATTCCTGGAAAGCAAAACACGTGTTCCCAGAAGGCAAAAAGTTCTTTTTTTCTTAAACACCTCTTTGCTTAACTTTATTTTTATTAATACAATGTAGATTATATCACCTTGAAACTGTCTGCCAGCCTTGTGATTCTAAGATTCTAAAATGTTTATGAAGGTGTCTATATTTATATATTATATATGTGATATGTTGTGTGTTGTGACATACATATATGGGTGTATCTATCATTTTTTCTTCTTTTTTTGGAGGGGGGAGTTTAAAGAGAGACGAATCTATTCTAAACTTTCTCTCCTTCTAAATCATAACTGCCTTCCTTCCTAGGAATAGATCTTAGGAATATTATTTTTCAGGGATAATCTATTACTTCACTGTCATTGAACTTTTAGGTCAAAGAGAATGGGAGCAAGGAAGCTACTTCAACTCCTATGGAATTTACCAAAGAGCTTCTCAACAATGAAACCCAAACCCAAATGTCACTATAGAAACCACAATAGATACGGAGATACAGTTTCAAAAGGAAAGTGTTGCCTGGAACTGGGAGACAGGTAGGGTTTTTAAAAACTCTTCCGTCATAAATTAAACTTTGGTGATAGTGTGGAATTTTTAAAAATAGCTTTGAACTTGCCTAGGGGTAGACGAAATAAAAATTTGGCACTTTTCTGAGTTGTTTATATTGTATAATTGCCTTGGGGTTTTCAGAAGGGATTATACTACATTAAATCTTGTTGAAGATGGCATTTTACAAGCCACAAGATGAGAAAGTAACACTCCTGTTGTGTTGAATGACACCGTTTTGCATTTGGTGTAGAAAAAAAATCAGTCATTTAATCATCGGATTTATTGGTTTTGAAGGGGCAAGCAGTCTTGCCCTTTAATGTTTTATAATGGCTGATATTGTGTCTGCCTGTTTTATTTATCATTTTAGTTGCTTTTTATCTTCTTTTTAGTCATTTTGTAATGAAGCCATGCTGATTAGAAGATTCCAAACCTTAGGTAATCTGGTATACTTTCTTTGTTTACCTAATGTCACGCTTTTAGATTAGTGTTTAGGACAGTAAATAAAATAATAGCATGTACTGGTCTTTGTCTACCTAAACTAAATAATTTATGTTTGCTGTACTGAGTAACTTAAGCAAAAGAAATAATGAAATGATGACAAGCAAACCTAGAAACTGCTCCCTCTTCCAGCAGGCCACATCATTCCACCTTGTCAAAAGTCAGTAGGTATCATTTTCTTCTGTTTTGTCAACACGCTATTGAGCCAATCTGAGAAGTATGACGTTAGATAAACAAAAGCACAGAACAAATTACCTACTATTCAGTCTTACTATCCTGCTTTTCTTCATCCTGTCCTTTACTTATTCAGAGTTCAAACAGAAGAGGATAGAATTTACATACTGTTGAGGCTCCAAAGAATGTTGGCTTCAAACAATTTCCCTTGTCTCCGTCCTAGAGTAAATAGTTGATTTATGTGTTCATTGAAACTAAATGGGCAAAGGAATTATTAATGATTAGTGAGTTATTGTGGAGTGTTGCCCTAGGGAAGGGAGAAAGAGATCAGAGAGCTCTGGTCCCTCCTTCTATTAGAGCGTCTGATAAAAATCTCTTGGCATTGTTGACTATTTATAGCCTTTTTGGGCTATTCATGCATTTTATTACTAGAAGAAATTGGAAATAGCACAATTTGCAATAAATGGAATTTTTGCGCAGCAGAGCCTTGAGCACTGAATTCTGGAGTTAATTTTATTGGCATGAGTCACATTTCTCACTAGAACCCACTTCTAAGAAGCATCACGCCTGCAGATCAAATCTTACCTTGGACTGACTTGGGCTGGTGTTGTTTCATTGCTTATTACTAACTCTCAATTACAAACCCAACAGCAGTAAAATCTGGCCTCCATAAATGCCTGCTAGAGAAATGGAACTGGAATAGTGTTTCTAATTTGGGGTACATGTCTCTTTGAACATTTATGGAATTTAAAATGGTTTGGTGGATATTAGAAATAAAGAGGTTAGAACTGTAAGGAAATACGGAAGAAAATCTCTTGTTAGGGTTTGGAAGGCTGAATTATCTGGTTAATAGGAATAAACTCACTGGCATGTTTTGGTCAGATGCCTTCCTGACTAAACACACTTACTACTAGCCAAGCCCATCACCTGTGAATTACAAATAGACACAAGTCATATAAAGGTCTTAGACATTCCCATGCATGTTATGATGTGAAAAAAAATGCAATTTCTGAATTGATGTAACTTGTTCACTTCCAACTAGGCACAGTTCATAAAGTTCTCTTATAAATGTATGATGTTAAAGAAATCAAAATTTATGAATTAATGCAATTCATCCAATGAACATAATAAAAATAAGAAATAGTTTTCAATTAGTTCCTACAGATATCCTAAATCAACGAATCTTGTATTAAACCAAAGAGAAAAACACATGGACTGATCTACCCATCTTGAGAAAAATAAATTGAATTAAATAATTATTGAATAAATGCATAGTTAAATGATGAAAGGACTAGGCCATTGGCACGTGTGGCACAAGGGGCTAGACACAGTACTTTTTTTAGTATAAAGGGATGTTCAGAGAAATTTGCACTATCATACCCTGATGGACAGCTCAGCATCCCCATGTGAAGGTATTCAAATTCAAGTTGAAAAATAATTCCTTATAGTATAAGGATAGTAATTGTTTAGTCTTGGCTGTTGCCTACTGCTGCCTAGTTGTCCCCTTCTCTCACAGGGAAACACAGGGCATTTGGCACAGTGCCTGATGCATGATTTTTAAAACGTGAGAGAATAAATAAGTCTGAGTAAGTTTTGTTTTGTTTCTGACTCCAATCACATCCTCTGGGAGGATGGTACAATGCTGCTATTGGATACACCACACTCAAGTGCACGAGGAGGCTCCTCCTAACTCCTTCCTCCCTCTGACATCACGCTTTCCATGCAGCCTTGCTGGCTGCAGAGCTCAGTGGCATGGGTCTCTTCTCTGAGAATCTTCTTCCGTTGTCCAAAGGCATGCATCATTACTCAGATACCCTGGGTATTGTGAAGGGATACAACAGTGCCTTCCTAGAAAGAGTAATAGCTCTTTCAGAGATTATACCTTGGCTAAAAAATGTAGCACCATGGGATACTCAAACATAACTTAGTATTTTAGCTGTAGCTTCTACTTCTCATTCTTGCATTCTAGTCCATGGATAAAAATAAATGTGGAATCTTTTCTATATGGTGTCTTTCACTGTGCTTCCAACTAGGGAAGACTAGACCCAAATTTTGGACTTCTACTCAGTCAAATGACCCTAATGACAATGATGTTTGAAAAAAAAGAAAAAAAAAAAACCAAGATGGGGCAACCATGTTTCTAATTTTCTGAGCTAAGCTAGCAGATTAACTCAGTTGATCTTAAGTTTAGCGCCCAAGAAACACTTAAACCTGAGTTAAGAAAGCAAATTAACTTGGTTGATCTTGAGTGCCCATGGGCACTTGCTGCACATTATGCAAATTAAGCATGCATAAAAAATCAGGGGCCCTGCATCAACCATAGCAGACTGCACGTCTTCACAAAAGGAAATCAGAAGCGATGGAAAATGTGAAGAAAAATGGTCTTCTTTTTTCAACATGTTATTAATTAAATTATTATACAAAGTAATGCCTTTTGAGTTGCCCATCTTGTTTTTGTTTTCTCTTCAAACAAATGCTGCCTTTATTGTCTTCAGGTGTCTGGAAATCGTTTTCTTTGGAATTCGATTTTTATCTCTATAGTAATTATAGAAGAAAAACATCCTAAGATTCTCAGAACATATAATTCTAGTGACTAGGAACTATTTGGGGATGGAGAGCAATAGGTTGTGTTTAATTAGTTCTAGCATTGTAATTGGAAGAACAGCTCTGGGGATTTATCTCTTGAGTTTCTACCTTTTTATCTGCAAAACAAAATGACAACACTTGAACTAAATGAATTTACCTTGTACAGGTGGGGTCAGAAGCAACAAATAGGTATAGTTCTACGTATACACAATGGGCTTTCTTTAAATACGGTAAACTTAATAAGGAACAAATTGATTTCACATGCAAAGTGCTTTGGCTTTTTACAACAGAACTGTCCAACAAAGGGATAATGCAAACCACTTGCATAATTTCAAATTCTCTAGTAGTCACATTAAGAAAGTAGAAACAGGTATAAGTAATTTAAATAATGTATTTCATTTAACCTAATGCATCCAAAATATTTATTTTGACATGTAATTAATATAAAAACTTTCTATGAGATGTTTCACTTTTTTCATATATTGAAATTTGGTATTTGTTTTGCATTCCCGGCACCTCTCAATTCAGAGGAGCCACACTGCAAACGTTCAGTAGCCACATGTGGCTGCAGCTGCTGTTTTGGGAAGCACAATCCTAAAAAGTAGTTGCACAGTTTTTCCACAGTGACTCTTCAGATACATGCAGAGATTTGACAACCAAATTAATGGGTTTATACCAGCTTCTCAGCTGGGCCTATTTTATTCCCCACGGGACATTCGGCAATGTCCAAAATATTTTCAGTTGTCACAACTGCGGGAGTAAGGTGCTACTGTCATTTAGAGGTCAAAGGTGCTACTAACCATCCTATAATGCAAAGTCAGCCTCCTGATAGTAAAGAACAATGTGGCCCTAAATGGCAAGAGTGCCAATGTCGAGGAACCCTGGTATGTACAGCATTATCTGTTAGACAGTAAATTTCATGAGATGCAAGCATGTATAGAGATACATTTTATTGTCTTTAATGAAAATTTTTGAAAAATGTGATGCACTGACATTTTGTGCTGTTTAGCTGTGGCCCTCTGAAGACCAGACTCTTGAGATCTTTACTACTTATTAATATTTGTGATTCTTGGTTAGTATTATACTTTTTTAAAAAAAAGAATAGGAAGCAGATTGAGCCCAAGTGGCATATGTAAAACCGGAAGTTGGGAAATGTGTCAGAGAAATCATAAGGGGCTTTGCACTCACAGTACTGGACCAAAGTTTGGAAAGTCAAGTACTCGGGGATTCTGGGAA
>NW_003852421.1:6771780-6774360 GCF_000181295.1 Otolemur garnettii | reverse complement strand
AAGTACTCAAACCAAGGAGCCCTCTGGTCAGGCTCGTGGATTCTGTGAGTGGCCAACTTGGAGACCATATGAGGAGTTTAGAGGAAGTTACTACGTTCTTTCTTCTGATTTTTCAAGCTAATAAAAATTGAGTCAACCAAGCTTAACCATGCATGTTTTCATTTCTTCACTCACTTCCAGGATTTGGGGAGAAGCAAAGGCCTTCACCTGGCAGGCTCAGAATGAATCCTAAGATATATGCGTGTTGCCTTAGCCCTGCAGTAGAAACTTTTGTGTGCTACCTTAGAACATGTTCCATGTGTCTTAATGAGATTAATCTCCCTAATTTGCATGATATTAAACTTTATACTAATCAATTAAAGCAAGAAGAATACACAATGACTTATGCCATGAACTCACAAAATAAAATGCCATTATAAGCAAATGAATAAAAATAAAGTCAGGAAAAATAAACAATGTTCTTTTGCCAAAGATCACATTTTAGTTTTCTATTGCCGTATAACAAATTACCCAGACTCAGTGGCTTAAAGGAATATGAGTTTGTTATTTTACTGTTTCTGTGAGGCATATAAACTAGCTGGGTTTCTGCTAAATATCTCAACAGACTGAAATCCAGGTGTCTACTGGGTCTGTGTTTTCATCTGCGGCCCAGGGTCCTTTTCCTAGGTCCTGGGCAGAATCCAGTTCCTTGTGGGTGTAGGACTGAGGTCCTCAGCTCCTAGAGGTCAAATGCTGCTCCCTGCCAAATTGCCCTTTCCACAACATTTGACAATTGCTTCTTCAAAGTCAGTGGGAGAGCACCTGCCTGCTGCTTCAAGTCTGATTTCTAGTCATTCTTTTAATGATGACATGATCAGTCAGCCATACAAAGGATAATCTCTTTTCTGAAGTTAAATTATTAGGGTTTTTAATTACATCTGCAAATCTCTTCATCTTTGCTGCATAACTTTTCCTGTTTGTAGAAGCGATAGCTCATTATAGTACCAAGTCTCTCGTATACTCAGGGTATAAGAATTATACATGGTGTGTATATACCAAGGAGTAGAAATCTTTGGGACAACTTTAGAATCCTGCTTACATGAACCAAAGATAGGATAATTTAATCTATGAGTGTTTTAGGTGTTTTGAACTTCTGAATACCATTGAAATTTAGTAATAGAAATACATACATATATTTTTTGAGATAGACTCTTACTCTGTTGCCTCAGGCTAGAGTATCATGGCATCAGCTTAGCTCACAATAACCTCAAACTCTAAATAAATATTTTTTTATGTATAAAATTCTCTTTTTTTTTATCCAAAATTCTTTCTCCAAATTTCTGTTTATTCAGAATGATAAATGATCTAACTTGTCTCTGCTTTTCTTTTTTTTTTTTCTTTTTTTAGGAATTGAACCTATTTGTATTCAAATTCATTATCTTTCATTAAATTTATCTCATGCCACCATTTACTAAATGTTTTTATTTGTATAATTTCTATTTTAAAATTCTTTTCTTTTAAAATTAAATAAGAAATTAACATAGTTCATTTAAAAAATTTTAAATGTTAAATTAATATACTGTTTTATTTTTTTTTCCTTTGGAAAAATATTGTGTTATGAACTAAATGAACTTGAAATTCCCTGTGAGGTTACTATCTCAGACCTAGCATCTGGGATGAGCCACCCCTAGTCTTGCCATAACACCCTCTACCACCACTTTCAATTAATTAAACAAATATTTATTAGGAACCTACTATAGCTAGGAACACTGTTGAAAGTAAAAAGAAGAGATACAAGTTTTTGTAAATAGAATATTAGTGCTAAAGTCATGGTTCTAAAAAAGTGAATAGTGGAACAAAAGAGAAATATATCCCCTTTGGAAAGGGGCGCAGAGAGGTTACATAGAGAAAGAGATCTTTGAATTGGATCTTAAAGGATAAAGCAAAGAAATTGAGATGGATAGTGAAGAGGACATTTCTAGAAGAGGAAATTTCCAGAAGAAGAAATAGCATATACAGAGGCAAGACTTCAGGGACTGTATAATTTGCTATTGTTAATGTCTACATGATTATTTTAAGAGATTAGGATAGAGAGATAGATAAGGACAGGATCAGAGAGGGATTTTACAATTGGAATGATTTTAGGTTCCTTCAATATAATATAATATCTCTGCTATTGATCATTTGGATGAACTTTACCATTGTGGATTATTACAGATATTTTCTCAGTTTCCTTCGCATGATGATCGCCACTTTTTGTAACATCCTGTGATGGCAGCATGGAATGCTAGTGTGACTTTAGTATAATTGATACGTTGCTCTGTAGCATCAGGTTTTCCCCACCCATCATAGGTCCTAAATAAATTTATAAAAATATCTATAATTTATTAGACTTAGGATATTCCTTGCTCTGTGTTGGGGCTCAATCAGGATTATTTCACTCAATTCACGTAACAACTCTTCTTTATGTTATATTATGATTCCCATGAAACACGAAAAATTGAAGCAGAGTGGAGTTACATGGCCTGGCCAAGATCATAGGTCTGGAAAGTGACACTGTCAGTGCAAATTCTCTCCCGTGTGTGAGGGTTTTTTTTTTTT
>NW_003852421.1:6770036-6771760 GCF_000181295.1 Otolemur garnettii | reverse complement strand
TGTGTGTGTGTGTGTGTGTGTTTGAATCACAGTCATTATTTTGGCTATCATTACTTCCATATTAAAAAATAATTAGGGTAGGTTCACTTATTTTTATTTAACACTTTTGATATGTGTTCTCCTTTTATAGCATCTCCGTCTTTTTAAATTTTGATTTTTGTCTGGTTTATCTCATTTCCTATTTGTGTTATGTTCCTTCTTCTTTCATTCTATTCTGTTTCTTTGGCTCATTTTGCTTTCTAAGTGCTCACTCACATTCTGGATTATATAACATTATTTGCATCAAGGCAATTACTGATCTTGGAGTGAAAAAAAAAACCCAAAGAATATTGTCTTTGAAAATATTGCTTTCATTTATTTCTACATTGGTGAGATGTGGTAATACCCAACTTCTGATGAAAGAGTCTGATATTGTGTCAGAATCAGTCAGCTCATCCTAAATCCATTTGATGTCTCGCTTACGACATAATGTATAATTCCCCATTATTAGAGAGAAACAAAGGGAAGCACTAAATGTGATTATGAGCCACAGAATTGCAGTCCTATACTCCCTGAGTGTAAAGATACAACACACCTAACAGGTATTCAAGTCTTCTAATTTTCTGTGTTTTGTTTTTTTGGATTTTTTTTTTCCAGAAAAAGAAAAGATGCCCAACGTGGCCAGACATGGGGAAAATAATAATTTTTTTTGGTGGTTGTTAATCTAGTCTCTCTGTTTTGACTCATATAATACTATTTTCACTAATTGTTAGACTTAGCTTAGATTAGGAACATGAGACCTCACTCAGAGTATACCTGTTTCAAGCCTGGCACCTTTCCAATACCAACTGAATATCACTTTGCCTCAGTTTCTGGTTTCCTGATCATAAAATAAAAAGAACACAGAATTAACCTCATTAATGCATTTTTAAAATTTCTAAACTTTAGTAACATTTGGTATTAATTGGAGTATCAATATAAGTAACAACCCAAATAGTTCATTATCTAAGGGTGTATTATTTTATTTAAATAAAGTTAGCTATTTTTTTGGGACAAAAAATGACAGAAAGATGATAGCCTTAAATAAAGAAAGAATGCAGAGGATGACAGAAGGGAGTAATTGAAATACAGGCAATTTCGCTTTACACAGATAATAGGATTGTGTGGTGAGTATATGTGTTTATATGCATGTGTGTATCTGTGTATTATTTTAAATTCTGACCTGAAAGTCAAGATACACTCGTTAGACCAGTTTCCAAGCACAACTATGTCATGGCTTGGGTGTTTATGCAACATATTACTTTACCAAAATTATCTTTAGTAGTTACTTTGGTAGAATAGAGGCTCTGGGTTGAATTATTTCATCTATCAGAGTTTGGGTAGATAAAAGTTTTTCTTTCCCTAGAATTCACTCCTTTCTATTTTATGGGGCTGTAATGGAAGTACAGTAAGCTGCATGTATTTAAAATTTACAATCTCAACACACACACACCCTTAAAGACATCATCACATTGGAGATAGCAAACGAGTCTTTGTACAAATTTCCTTGTGCCTTTTTGAAATCCATGTGTCCCTTTACTCCAACCCCAGATGACACTGATTTGCTTCCCATCATTACACATTGGTTTGCTTGTTCTGGAATTTATATAAATGGAATCATAACGTATGTTTTCTTTTTGGCTGGCCTCTTCTACATAATCTAAGGTATATTTCTATTATTCTGTATGTGTATCTATTTGTTCCTT
>NW_003852421.1:6750007-6769989 GCF_000181295.1 Otolemur garnettii | reverse complement strand
TTTTTTTTTTTTTTTTTTTGGAGACAGAGTCTTACTTTGTGGCCCTTCATAGAGTGCTGCAGCATCATAGCTCACAGCAACCTCAAACTCTTTGGCTCAAGCGATTCTCTTGCCTCAAGTTTTTTTCATTTTCGGTAGAGATGGGGTCTTGCTCTAGCTCAGTCTGGTCTCGAACTCCTGAACTCAGGCAATCCACCCGTCTTGGCCTACCAGAGTGCTAGGATTACAAGCATGAGCCACTGCACCCAGCTATTTTTGCAGTTTTTGATTATAATTAAAGCTGTCATAAATTCATTCATATTCAAATGTGAACATGTGTATTTTTTTGTTTATTCATGAATAAATGGCTAGGACTGGTATGGGTGGGTCATGTGCAGCTTTATGTTTAACATTTTAAGAAATGGTTGACCTGTTTTTCCTAAGTGTCATGTTTTGTGTCTATTGGCACTGCGTGAGAGAGTTCCAGTTCCTCTATATCCTCATCAGCACTTGGCATAGTCAAGCTCCTTAATTTTAGCCAATCTAATGCATGTGCCGTGGTATCTTTCTGTGGTTTTCATTTGCATTTCCTTGATGATCAATGATGTGAAGCATCCTTTTGTGTTGAATATTTATATATCTTCTTTAGCAAAACATTTATTCAAATCTTTTGCCCATTTTAAAAATGGTTTATCTTCTTTTTCAGTTATAAAAGATCTTTGTATTTTCTGGATAGAAACTTTTTTTTTTTTTTTAATTTCAGGTTATGTGAGGGTACAAATGACCAGATGTATTGCCAATGGTTTTCCCCCAGCCTGAGGCTTGCCTTTTATGGAATAAATGGTACTTTTCAAAGCAAAATAGTTTTACATTTTAGTGAAGTACACTTTCTCATTTGTATCTTTTATGTCTTATTTTGTCATTGTTGTTTTTGCTATCTTTGCTTACGTCAAAGGTGAGATTTTTCCCCTGTGTTTTTTCTTAAGAATTTGGGGAGTTTTAGGTTTTACATTTAGGTCTCTGACATATTTCAAGCTAATTTTGTGTAGGTTGTGTGGTAAGAGTCAATGTTTATTTTCTTTTATTTCCATGGTTGAGAAAATTGTTGCATTCATGTTGAGTTGCTTTAGAACCTTTGTTGGAAATTGCATTTGGTCACTACTTTGGGTCTGGGTTTTGTTCCCTCTGTCCATTGCCCACTGACAAAGTCCCTAGATTCTGGAACCACTTTTCATGTTTGTCATTCATGTCAGTCATGAATATTTGACTGACAATATATTCTCTAATATTTAGAGTCTTCCATGTATGTTACCACTCACAGTATGCTTTTCATGTTCCATCAGCAGCAGAAAATGGAAGGTCAGGGAAGTCACTGTCAGCTACAAGTAGTCCCTGTTGGTAGTAAGTATTGAGGCAATCTTTCACCCTGGGTAGGGAAAGCAGTCTGCTCTTGGAATTCCTTATACAGCTGAAAGAAGTTTGGAACATTTCTCAGTAACTCTTTACAATTAAAAAAGGAGAAATTTTTCAGGTGCAGAAAAACCAAATCATTCTTCTAAAGTTTATGGTTCTCAGTGGGAGGAGAGAGTGGTTTTTGTGTCCCAGGGAGACAATGTATGGACACATTTTTGATTTTCATTACTGATGTTTAGTGGGTAGAGGGCAAGGATGCTATAAAATATTCTATATGTAGGACAATCTCCATCACCTCCACATATAATGAAAACTTGTGGCTGGGGATAGTGGCTCATGTCTATAATCCTAGCACTTTAGGAGGCTGAGGTAGAAGGATTGCTTGAGGCCAGGAGTTTCAGAACAACCTGAGTAAGAGTGAGATCCTATCTTTATAAAAATTTGTTGGGCACTGTAGTGTGTACCTATAGTCCCAGCTACTTGAGATGCCGAGGCAGGAGAATTGCTTGAGCACAGGAGTTTGAGGTTGTGATGAGCTGTGATGCCACTGTACTCTTGGCCCCAAACTTCAGTAGTGCTGATGTTGAGAAACCTTGCTCTATATATCCAAATACTTGGCTCCAAATCCAGCCCAGGAAGTATTCTGTCTCTTCACTGCCTCTAACCCTTAAGTAGCTAAAATTAAATAGGTTCATGATTTCTCAAAAAAAAAAAAAACCTAAATGGCAGTTGTGTATGAAAATCTTTGTCATTGGGTGGTGCCTGTGGCTTAGAAGAGTAGGGTGCTGGCCCTATATGCCAGTCGTGGTGGGTTCAAACCCAGCTCTGGCCCAAAACTGCAATAATAATAATAATAATAAAAATAAATAAATAAAATCTCTCAAAAAAAAATCTTCTTCATCCATGACAACCCCGGGGGGAGTCATATTTTTAATTTGTTAGTGGGGCTGTTGTGTGAAGAGAAGTAGACTTGAGTCAAAACACATGGACTCTATTTATGCCTCCATTGATTTCAAGAGGCACTTGAGTTAAAACAAGATTTTGTTTGCATTCAGACTGTCTCTGTTATATACTGCCTTGTGTGTCCTTAAGAAAGCCTCTTAAATTTGCTGAGTTTCAAATCAGAATAATTTAAAATGTAGAACATTTAAATATTGAAATAATAATTTAGAATTAGCTTTAAAGAGGGAATAATCTCATGTACTATTATGAAGACTAAATGAGATCAAGCACTATCCACAGTACTTGTATAATAATAATACAGTAGAACTTCTGTAAGTTGACCACCTAAGGGACTGTGGCAAACTGGTCGACATTTGGAGGTGGTCAGCATAAGGAACTAGTCCTACTGTACTGACATATGGATGTGGTGCATGTCTGGTCTGTGAAAATTAGTTCAACTTAGGGAGGTGGTCAGTGTAGGGAGGTGGTCAATAATGGAGGTTCTACTGTCTTAGGTCTTAGTACTAAAATATGTGCCTGTAAGTAACATTTTTACCACCAAACTGCAATCTTACAAAATGAGGTTCTTCTTGTCATTCTGAAGGATACCATTTGAAGTCAATGATTCTTACCACTCATAATATATTTCTTATGTTTAAAAAAGTTAAATATTTCTCATGCATTTGAATGAAAACTTGGGATTCTTTTTATTTATTCTCAAGATCAGTAATATAAGTTAGTAATGAAATAATTCCTAAAAAAAAAACTAAAGTAATTGTAATGTTTGGCCCCTCAGCAGACACTTTTAATTCATTTATTTTCTTCTGGAAAATGTATCCACATATGGTCGCAGTCAGTTCATCTCTGGGGCACATTAAAAAAATTTGCTTGCTCCATAAATGTATACAGTTATGATTTAATAAAAAAATCTTGCTTCTAGACTTGAGGTTGGGGGTGCCCATTCGGCTTCCTCTCCTCCGCTGAATCCACTTCTTACCCTCGCTAATGCAGACTGTGATAACTCTAATTGATTGACTTAACTGAAAACTCTCAAACAATAATTTTAGAATATTCATCATTCATAAGAACTAGAGTAACGATCTGCTACCCTTGCAGGCATGAGTCACCGACCAACACTGGAGATGCTGATATCTGGGGATGTAAAGGCACCTGCTCTCTGCTAGTTTTGCTGTGGGTGACACTGCACAGAGCAGCCTATGGAATGCTCCCCAGGACGGTGGCTTGTGGTGGTTTCACAGGCTGGAGATATGACAGATTTGAGAGATAGTGAAGATCATTCTGGTCATGTCGGGTCCTCACTGCCTCCCTTTGAGCACCACCTCCCTCAGGGGTTCCCGGCTTTCCACCTTGCGATGTGAGCACTTGGCTGAGAAGGAGGTTAGAATTCTCCCAGATAGGCCCAGGGGACAATGTGCTTAGCATCCCCCGATTTCTTCCTACTGCCTATTTACCTTCATTTTCTATTGTTTCTATATGATTTGGGGTCTTTTTTTTTTAATCAATCAAACAATCTCCTCAGTAGGGACATAGGCAAGCTCTTTTATTATAGTTTGCTTAAACTACCTCACAGGATAATGCAGAGTGTTTATTGTCATTAAAGAGCTATTTCTTTGGTTTAAATTCAGTAAACAATGTACTCACAAGCCTCACTGTGGGAGTGCTAAAAACCAGTTCCTACTAATCTTTTATAGTGGAGCACAATTTAATGTGTCAGGTAAGATTTCAAGCTAGTAGGTGAGCTGCATGTGCATGTGTATGTGTTTGTATGTGTGAATGTCTGAAAGTGAGTGTGAGGACATACGTGAGTGTGTATGTGCTTATATGTGAGTGTATGAGAGTGTGTGAACATGTAAAAACAAGGCAGACTATGAAAGGCAGTCTTGGAAAAAACCCTGGACTGGGGACAATAAAATTTTGGTGTGTGCTGAGATTTGGTTTTGTTCTTTCTTAACTGTGCAAGAGGTTTTGTTTTGTTGTCAAAAATTAAAACATATTTCACTCGCCCCCCCCCCCCCCCACTGGCATCATTGAGTTGATAAGACCATAAGTGAGATATGGTATGTCAGCAGGCTTTGCAATTGCTATGAAGTTTTCTAAGTGGAGTCATTGTATGGCAAGAATGAACAGTGATGCAAATTTTGTGCTGCAGAATTCAAAGGCACAAAAGCGAGTGGAAATCAATACATCCTATTGGCTACAGAAATTGAAAGGCGTTAGCTAATGAGATAGAAATTTCTCGAGCAGTGAAAGCTGATCTAGGTTTGAAAGATAGCTGAACTCTAGACAAACAGAAACTTGGGTAGAGAGAATAATATGAAAAAACAATTGGTCCCTCAGATTCTCTTTGGCAAGTAGGATTCATATCCTCTGGAAACCAAATTGTTTATTGATTCTCCTGAGACTGCTTCAGTGCAATAGTGGTGACTTTATTACGGTTTAAGTTTTCATTTTGTTTCATAGGTTGGTTGCCCATGTTTTCTTCAGTAATATCAGTCTTTGTAGTGAATGCTTCATTTGGTCATGGAGTAGATGCTTGTACCCCCTGAACATTTCCTGGCTTTGTGTCAGCCTTTCATTGTTTCTGAAACCATTCCCTAGGTCTGTAATACATCCATGCCACTTGTCTGCAGAAAGTTTGAAAATAGTGAAGTTGATCTAAACACTTTTGTGAACAACTGAGCAGTAAGTACAGTTTCAAAGCTGCAGCAGCTGTTTGTGTCTTTTCCTTGCAATCTGGTGTCTTAACTGGAATTCTTTATGTCAGAACATAATCTACTTAAAAAGTTTCCATTTATGTCACAAATAATAAACTTGATGGCTCTTTACAACATCTGAACAGTCCCCTTAAGCAGCCTCTTCAGATGATCGTCTTCTTTCTCCACTGAAAGAATCAAAAAGCAATCCCTTTAGGTTTTTTGTGAAAGAGTCATTCTTCGGCACGACTGCTAGAAATGTAATTGCAAGCTGTGACTCTACCATACTCACAGCATATAGTATTATTACATATCAAATATGATACTAAAGTATGTCTTACAGTTTAGGCTTAAAAATACATATGCTATGTATATGAAATAGATTATAATACACACACACCCCACACATACACACAGTCTGAGATCAGAGAGTTTTTTAAGGCAAGTCTATGCCTAGTGGTTTTAAGATTAACAGTTTTATCATACATTTCCTGACATCAGGCTCCTGATGAGTCAGGGACTGAGTCAATAGTCCATCCTTTTTTTTTTTTTTAGCTCAGTTTTTTTTATTCTTCCTTCTCCTCATTTCCTTGTTATATCAACTCCATGTCTTCCTATAATCTGCATCCACATCTTCAATCATACATTTGTGTCTGTTCAGACCTCGCAAAATCAGTTTCCTTTTCCTTTCAGCACTGGCTGGATCTTAGGAAGTATCTTATCCTGTTGCCTGGTCAAAAGTGAAAGCAGAAACCAAAGATCCATATGATATACTGACACCATGCAAGCCACACCTTCCCTATTCCACTCATTGTTACAGACTGAGACAATAGACCCATCATCAACATGAGGTGATTAATGAGGTGATTAATGTTATTCTTACTAATCAATTGACTGAGTGTACACAGACTATCCATTTGGCCCTATTCCTCAACAACTCATGCCCCAGAAAGCTTGTTTTTGAACTAGGTCAACTGCTGACCTTGGGAAAATAGACCCATACTTCTCTTAGCTTCTAGCTTTGGACTAATTTGGCTTCTAAATAAACATTAAAATATTTAAATTGGAAATATAACTGTTGCTATAAAAATCACAAATAGCTTGGCAGCAAGGAGATGTGGCTAAAGAGAGAACTAGTAAATAGGAAGATAAATATGAAAAAATAAATCACAAGATAGCCCAAAGAAGAAGGAGACTGATTAATAGAAAATTGAGGGCAATAGATGTGGTGGCTATAATGAGATGTGATATTCTGAATTTGAGACAATGGTGAGAATGAGAAAAAGCGAAATTTGGATAGATAGTAGCTGAGATATTTTTAGAGGTGATGATAGATTTAAATTATCAGCTATGAGAAGTGTAATTTATTTCAAAAGGAGAAATAAAAAGAAATCTACACCTATATACATCGTGGTGGTACTGAGAGAAACCAAACAGAAAGAGAAGGTCTTAAAATTGTTCTCTTTTTTTAGAGAGAAATAGCAATTAGACTTACAGCAATCACAGTGCTTTGTTGAGATACATTGCATTTAGCAAACCAAATTATATTTCAAGAACCAAAACCAAACACATTTTTAGATAAACAAAAACTGGGAGTTTACTATTTGCTGCCATTGGGCTCTAACTAAGGAAACTTCTCAAAACTATACTTGGGGAGGAACAAAAATGACCCCAGAAGAAATGTCTGATATATAAGAAGAAATGTGAGCAAAGAAATGATTGAACATTTAGATAAATCTAAGTAAACACCAATAGTATAAAGCAATAGTAACAATAGTACAATAAATAATAGTAAAAAAATATCTATTTTGTGGGGCAAAACACTAAGACAGAAGTAAAATTAAGAATAGCAGTAGTTGGTTGGACAAGGGTGACAAGGGTCAACACAATCTCTAATTTCTACATCGTTCCATTGGAGAGTTGAGATAATGGTTAACCCCAGACTTTGATATGTACAGAGTGCTAAAATTCCAAGGGCAGAATAGGAAAGAATGCAGTTAAAGCAGGAGAGAAAACAAAACAAAACAAAATAAAATAAGGTAGGAGGGGGAAAAAACATGGAAAAATAGGACAAATAGAAGGCACAAAACAAGATAATAGAAGTGCATCAAAATGCGTCAGTAGCCACAGTAAATGTAAAGGGAAACGTTTTACCAGTAATGAGAGGAATTGTCAGACTTGATGAAAACCAACCGTAGTCCTGTGCTGTTTACAAGAAACATGCCTAGAACATATGGGACTCTAAACATATGCACCAGGAGACATGGGCAAAAATGTCTCTGGTAGCATCTTTTCTTGTAGAAACAAACATGAAAACTGGTCTGAGTCTGAATGTTCTTCAGTAGAAAAATGCTTAAATACATTGTTACATATTAGTTAACTGGTACAAAACAAGCAATGAAAATAAATGAATGACAGCTCTATAATTCAATGGACAGACCTCAGAAACATGATGTTGGATGTACGGCATATTTATAAATTTCGAATGTGTTACATTTAATTACCATATATGAAGGAAAGCCTACTGAAACTATGGCATTCAAATCTAGAAAACTCAGTGCAATGGTTTTTCTGAGTGATGACAGATGGCACTAGCAGGACCTGTTTCCTGGGAGCATGATCCATGATGCAGGGCCCCATGTTTAGGACACCAGATGCAATTTAAGGTTCTGCTATCACCATCTTGGAATTCTTAATAATTCTGAACAAGGGACCTTACATTATGCACTGGGTCCCTCAAATTATGTGGCTGGTTCTGGGCTCCCAAAGTGGAGGGAAAGAGGGGAGACTTGAGCTGTCCTGGTCCTGTTCTTTCCTAATCTGAATGATGAGTAATTGTTATTTGTTTTTTTCCATTTTATGTACAGTGTTACACACATTTTAAAATGTTACCTCTAGAGCCACTGGTTTATAGTACTCATCAAGAACACGCAAACAAAAGAGTCGCCTAGTCACCACCTAGGTGGAATTGAATTATGCTATTTATGCGGTTGTGATGTGGAAATTGGTCTGAGCTGTTGAGTAATTGTGCTTAAGCATATGCTTTCGACTCTATAAAACCCAGGTGAGTAATATGAGTTTGAGGGAAAAGAAGAGGCCTCTGTGTTTCTTCACACAGTTGGATACCCAGCTGCTCTGGTTTCCACACCGCAAGTGCATTTCCTTTGCAAACTTGTTAGCTCCTGCATTATTTGGAGGCTCTGCCTTTTTGAAGCAGGCAGCATTTAAAAACTACAGGGCAGAACCTATCTGATTCTGTTGCTGTCACCAGCAGCTGGTGCGCCCAGCGTCTTCTGAGGAAGTTAGCTGCCCTCTAGCCACTGTGAATATTGTGCGAACACAGCACATCTGCGATAGTGGCTCACTGAGCTTGGGCGGCTGCAGAGGCCAATGTTCCATTCGTGTGCGGTTTGGCAGCATCGACACTCACACATAGAGACAGCTGGTGAAAGAGTTTGCTAAGTGGTGCGCCCCCTTTTCAACCAGCCACCTGGATGATTCTGAGAGGCACAATGTGGCCATCACTCTTAATTCATTGCTTGGTAGCCAGCATTGGCCAAAACTTCTTGGGCATTTTCAAAGGCAATACAATACAATGCTCAGTTTTTCTGCACAGCTCCCAAAGAACCCTTGGTTGTTTCAGCTTAATTGTATCCCTTAAGTGCCTCTTAACTCTGACCTTCAATCCCCTTTTACTATCTCATCGTTATATGTCTACGCTCTCAAGTGCAGAGACTCTGATATTATGCACTCATTCCTTCAATCGCTCAATAAACATTTATAGAACACCTTAAATCTTAACTTTCACTGACACGCCTTGAAGGCCTTGTCCACTCTGCCTCTACCCTTCCTTTTCTTTTGTACTTCTCTTTTTTTCTAGTGGCTTTGATTTATTCTTCATGGCAATGTTCTTCAAGTTCTGATCCACTCCCTTCTTTCCACTAATCCAGTCACGGACTTTCCTGTTTTGCCATGGATCGTGTAATCTGTCTTGCTGCTGAGAGGTTCCTTGATGAATTCTTGCATGGAGGAGATTAAAATCAAATACTACTTTTGAGAAACACACTCCATATATAACGCAAGCTTCACTGCACCTGTTGTTTGAAAACACAGTGATCTATTTAAAAGACAAAAGGATTATGTCTATTGCAAAGAATTGGATACTGTTTGTGAAAATACAAGTTGCATGGCAAAAACTTTCAAAGGTTGCCTAGGTAACTATAACTATTATGCTACCATTTAGTCAAATTTAATGCATCTGGATAATCTCAGTGGTGGAAGTAAGTTTTGCCTTGGATTAAACTAACAATTATTTTAGCCCTTACTATGTGCAAGGATCATGGGACACATAAAAAGGTGCAAGATATTATTGCTTCATTTGAAAAGCTTAAATCTCATAGCGATCTTAACATATAAAGGGAAATTATTAACACAAAGTGAAGTGGCCTACAAGCCATTCAGGTATTAAGTGAAGTAGGAAAGCAAAAAAAAAAGAATGATTATTGGTAGGCAGGATCATCAGAGAATATAGGGGCAAAGGACATTTCCCCATATTCAATTAGACTCTTTTTGGAGTCAGGTAAACATATTACTTCTTCAGAGACTTAACTCCATAGAGAGAAAACTTTCAGTTACTCCATTCATTAATTCTTCATTGCTTGAGACGGATTTATTTTTAATTACTGTTAGGCATTTTCCTCTTTTTATTTCTTTTAGTTTTCTCTGTTTAATTGTTTGTTTCCATGGAAGATTATGCCATTGGACTTTTTGTCTTCTGAGAATCAAGTCCTTATTTGGGGATTATGTGTTTCTTTTTTATTGTTCATGATGAATCAATTCATTGCAAGCTAATTATACCTACAGTAAGAAAAAAGGAGTTACTGCATGTCAGGGCATCATAGGGAAAGGCCACGAGTCTTACAATAAGCTGGGCCTGAATTTGAATCTGGCTATGTGATTTTATTCAACTTATTTCATGTTGTTGTCTATCTTTGAATAGTGTGTATGTCTCATTTAATATTTATTTTATAAAGTTGATGATAAGATTTCTTAAGATAACATGTGTAACACTTCTCTTTTATTCCTAGAAGGTGCCCAGTAAATATTAGCAACTATTATTCTTGTTAGCCTTTTCTAATTATCCCAGTTCACTTCCCATATGTGAAAGGGCTTCCACTGAATACACAAAAGGAACCTGTATTTTTAGGAAACATTTTAAGGTTGCTGGATTAAACTGAGGGCTTTTTAAAGTTAATGCTTTCAGGAATTGCACTAGCTGGAAAGAACATTGTCTTTTTTTCACGTTGTTTAGATTTTAAGATTCTAATGGCACTTCATGGGTGGTCTGCCAGCGGAGTGCTTGTCCTTTCTTTCTTTTTTTTTTTTTAAGAGTATCTATAATTCTTGAAATGCGTATTTTGCCAATTTTCACATGCTTTGTTTTCTCTTCTCAAATCAACATGTCTACGTATTTATACAATTCAGAGTTCAAACAACATTCATTACACTGCTGTCACTGTACATAAAGGCAATCCAAGCTTGCTATGCCCAAATCTAAAACATGATCCAATGACGTGAACAGATGTGGTGCCTGAGCAGGGCCTCCCCATGCTGTTCTGTTCCTGTTTCTCATCGGCGTTGTTTGGAGGGTGTGCCTAGCTGCGAGGTGGTGGATCAAGGGTCTTGCTAATTGCACTTATTTAATGAAACATTTTATACACATTTGGTCCCCTAGTGTATTCTATTGCACTGCTCTTTGGGTGACAGAATGATTTTAAGAAGTCTGGTTAAACTTGTCAAGGATTTGAAATGGCTTTAAAACTGTTTTTATAGTTATAAAATTAAATTTCTCCCAGAAAATAAAACATGCTTTCTTGATTTTAGTGCTAAGATAATGAGCTTTCGAAATGCAGTTCCACAAGCAAAATTCTATCCAGCTTTACACAATTTCTTATGTTGCTGTGGTTATTTTCTATTCTTTTTTGCACCCTTGCCATGTAATAAGAAGGCAAAAACACGAGCACTTGTCTGTGGAAAATAGATCAAGCGTCCTTTCTCATTAGGAAGTGTCCATGAAAATGCAATTCAAAAATAGGAGTTGTGCTGATAGGATTTTCTTTGATTTGTATTATTCCCAGGGGTCAGAGTAAGGGAGAACAGGCCGAGGTGTACAAGGGGTTCAGGCTTTGTTCAGGTCCCATTTCTTAGGGACGTATTTGTGGCAAGCACACTAGGATTTTTTTTTTTTTTTGTAGCCCTTAGTAGAGTGCGATGGGGTCATAGTTCACAGTAACCTCAAATTCTTGGACTCAAGTGATCCTCTGGCCTCAGCCTCCTGAGTAGCTAGGACTACAGGCACCTGCCACAGCCCCTGGCTATTTTTTTAGACATGGGGGTCTCGCTCCTGCTCAGGCTGGTCTCAAACTCCTGAGCTCAAGCGATCCACCTGCCTCGGCCTTTCAGAGTGCTAGGAGTACAGGCATGAGCCACCACACCTGGCCAGCACACTAGGATCTTGAAGGAAAACATCAACTTGGTCTACTTGGATTTTATTAATACTTCATTTAAGAAAAACCCAAATTAACTGGAAATGACTCAGATTTCAGGAAGGAGGAAAGTCCACATGCTGCCTCCCTCCAGCCTGGTTTTCTTGCCCTTTTATCTGATTATCATCTACAGTGTTAGCTGGAATTGCTATTTTGCATCCCCTCTTGTCAACTGTCTGATTTTCCAGTGGCTTGTCGTAGGTTTCTGTACTCCTGATGGAGAACACTTTACACTAATTAATACCCTCATGATGGGGCAGGGGCAACTTCTCTGTATGCAAGAATAACTTGCTTGGGTTCAACTCCTGATTTTGCTACCTGCTGTCTGGTAATAGACAAAGAAGACAGCCTCTCCTAGTTCGTGTTTCCTCACCTGTGCCAATGGAGATAGCTTTTTGTTCCTTCATGAAGGGCTGTGCTTTAGAACAATAGCAGAATTACCAGCTCCCGTTTCTCCACATGCCTGGTCTTGCTTAACATGTAACAAAAATTACCACGCAATAGGAGTTCCAGGAGACAAAGACACAGGCAACCAGCCAGAAGGTTTGGGAGTTTCTTTTGAGGTTCCTATAAATAGGGTATTATTCACTCTGCCTTCAGTTCTCTGCTAAAGGTGTGATTCTTCCCTTCTTGGGCAGGAAAAGACTCCTGAGCTGGCTTACTTGGTGGTGGTGATGGGGGCCCCAAGGTGTTTACCCAGAACCCACAGTCAGGCTCCGGAGTCAAACCCTAGACTTAGAAGTTCTAGACCTACTGTGAATGAATCCTGAACTATGATCCCTTGGTGACATTCAACACATTTCATCATTTGAAGCAGGATCAGAGGTGACATCCTATCACAACTCGTTTTCCAAATGCAGAAAACTGCAGATGAGATTTTTATTTCTGCTTTTACCTTAATTCTCTAATTGAAACCTTAAAAAGCAAGCACATTTAATTTTATAATTCTAGACAGGGAGATTTTCATCAGTCGATTCTGTAGCTAGTAGGTTTTCCTCCATTCTGTGTAATTTATCCTTTGGAAATGGGACATACATTTCAGGGATTCACTTGCTTAGCATTTCTCCTTTATTAACCCTGTATGTTCTATAAGAAAAAAAATAATTGCCTGATGATATCAGAGAGTTTACATAAGATGTCGCATTTATGGTTAAATGAGACTATATATCCCCAGCATGTAGCATGGTGCCCGGTACCTATTAGATTCAGAAACATAAATAAAGACCCTGACCCTGATTTCCTCTTCCTATTGCATCAGCACTTCTGTTATGCCAACAGCAGTGGCTTCTCAAGCTTTTTTTTTTTTTTTGTAGAGACAGACTCTCACTTTACCACCCTCAGTAGAGTGCTGTGCCATCACAACTCACAGCAACTTCCAACTCCTAGGCTTAGGTGATTCTCTTGCCTCACCCTCCCAAGTAGCTGGGACCATAGGCACCTGCCACAATGCCTGGCTATTTTTTTGTTGCAGTTTTGCCGGGGCCAGGTTTGAACCCACCACCCTCGATATATAGGGCCAGCGCCTCAAGTTTTCTATCTGTGGTTCCTCCACAGTCAGCCTTTAAAGAATAGAAATTATTCAACTGTTATTTTTTCTACAACACTAATTCTTTTTCAATTTGCTATTTCACATTTTGCTGACTAGGCTATAACTCCTAGAATGTAAATGTTCTGTGTATAATATCCGCTCCAATGATATCCCACCTTTTCTGGGCTGTTATAGAGAGGAAAGTTTAAAAATACATTTGGTTAGTTGAAGGTTAGTTGAAGACTAACAGGTAATGTTCTCCTGTTTCTGAGGCAGTGTCACCCGTTAGTCTCTCCCCTACCTTCCTGCACTCCCACCCTGCAAGCTGCCTGGGTAAAGACTTCCCGTTTCACAGTTCCATGTTTCCTTCTGCATGTGCTTCTATGTGTGGATCCCCAGTCTCATCACTACGAAAGAGGAAGAGAGACTTGATTTGGTGGGGGATCCCCAACACAGCCTCATTTCTAGGCCTCCTCTCACCTCCAAGCAAAAGCCAGTTTATAAAAAGACTTCTTTACACACCAGACTTTCCCCTTAAAGTAATTAAAATCTGAAGGTCTTGGCTGGCTAATATGATTTAGCAGAGAACTTCAACAATACTATACTTAAAATAAGGGGATTGACTCTTAGCAACTGATTTGGAAAAGTTTTGTTGTTGTTGTTTTGTTGTGCTTGGTTATCCCAGTTTCCAGATGCCTGGTGTATCTCATTGCAGGTTGGGACTGCACCTAGCTATCTCAGAGAGGCTTGTACTGCTGAGACTCCCTAATGCCTCTTCCAGCTTCAAAGTAGAGCACATTTCACTGGGAACCACTGGGAGGTCTAGACAGGAGATGATCTCAAGGCTTGCCTATTTTACCCATGGGTTAGTAGGCTGTGCAAAGACCAACTTACTTAGAGAAAAAGGAACTGATTCTAGCTCTGCCTCTGCAACTAGAAAGTCAGTAATCTGGCCAGTGGCATACTTGCGAGAAAATAATATTTGAGAAGCTGTTGATCAATTAAATAAAAACCATACATTTTGTGAAATTCATCAGATCAGATTAAACAAATTATTGGTCAAAATAAACAGAAATTTTCTCCTGAATTCCCATATCTAACAATCTGATTGATAAATACAAATAACAGAAGCTGAAAAATACATAATGGCCTTTTTTGGAGAAAAAAAGAGAGAAAATACAATAATGCTATGTTTTTTGTTTTTGTTTTTGAAAAAACCTAGAGTTATAGATTCAATCTTCTGCTTGTTGATTGAAAATTCATGCACACAACATCAAATGCCTTGGAGGGGAGTGTAACTGCTGAATGTACCTACAGAATCAGTCACTTCTCATGGGTACCATTCTAACTCCACCATGGGGCAGGACACAGTAAAGGTGTTTTGAGGTTGCAGGGAACTCTCAGAAAAGGAGATCTGGCCACAGTTGAGTTTCAACACTGGGCCAAGAGAATAAGTTGGGAAAATATACTGGTTAAAGACAACTCAAGAGGAACAGTGAAAAAATTGAGGCCCAGAGTCTGAAGGCTAGCAATTTGATGAAGATTGTGTGGTTATTTATCTTCTATTCCACAAAACTTTCATTAAGTACAGTACTCATGATGTTTTAGGTATGATGACATCTAAGGCCTAGGAAAGGCATTTCCCTTCCCTCAAATGGTTTATAGTCTAAAAGGGGAAGAAAAACGTTTAAACAAATAAAGAACATGAAGCCATGCGTGTGATGACAGATGGAAGAAGATGGCTCAGTGGGGCACTGGGAAGAAGTTAAACATTACGAGAGAGCTGGAAAGGCTTTTAGAGGATACAGAAGGAGATCTACTGGGATGTAGCCTTTAGAATATTAGTCAAGAGGCTTGTCTATAAAAAGTCTACTTATCAGGTTGTAAGCTCCAGGAATCTATATTAATCTGTAATAGATAGTCATGTTCCTATAATATTCACAGAGGAGAACTTCAGAAGAGAATTCAAAGTCAGTTAATAATTTGGGATGAGGAAGGCATTGAATAATCTGGGCAATCTGTTCACTAACAGTTGAATTTCTGAAATTGAGATTGGCAACAGGCATGATGGTTCATGCCTGCAATTCTAGCATTTTGAGAAGCTGAGGCAGGAGGATTGATTGCTTGAGGCCAGGACCTGGAGATCAGCCTGAGCAAGAGCAAGATTCCATCTCTCCAAAAAACAGAAAAACTAGCTTGGGGTGGTGATGTATGCCTGTAGTCAATCACAGCTACTTGGGAGGCTAAGTTATGAGGATTGCTTGAGCCTAGAAATTTGAGGTTGCTATGAGCTATGAAGGTGCCGCTGCCCCGTAGCCTGGAAAGCAGAGTAAGACTCTGTATGAAAAAAAAAAAAAAGAAAGAAAGAAAAAAAAGAGATTGGCCAAAGGAGAACATTTCACATCAAGAGACCTCCTGAAAATCATTCAAAACACTAATTCTCAGCCCCAGTTGTATAGTACAATCACCTGGGAAGCTTTTGCAACAACAGTTGTATAACTGAGCCCTCCTCCTAGAATTTTAGGGGAAGGGGTAAAGCCATAATATAAAGGTACCCTCAGAACTCTAATATGCAATCAGGTAGAATCCCTGATTTAGATGAGTTAAAGTATGAAAAGAGGATCTGGGAAGATCCCCAAATATATAGACTAGGTCTCTGGTTTCACATGTGAGTATGGGTTAGCATCAACTGGATAGTAAAACACAGATTGCTGTGCTCTACCTCCAGAGCTTCTGGTTTATTAGGTCTGTGGTGAGCTCTAAGAATCTCTGTTCCTCAGTTGTTTCTAGGTGATATTGACACTGCTGGTCCAAGGAGTTTAACTACCACTAGACTAGATAAACTGTGGAGGAGGAAGGATTTGAGTGATATGATATAATAAGACATATTATTTAACATTAGTTCCCACTTCTAAAACCTTTGAGATTTTCTGGGTGATGTGATGAGAGGAATGTCTTTTTTTTTATTGACAATAAGCCCTTTTCAACATATCTGAGTCTATGCTGCCAATATGACCAGTGGCTGGAAGTCCCTGGATAACTTTAGGATGGAGGCTGGTCACCAGGAGAACCACGGCATAATTTAGAGGCTTGGAACTCTCAGCCCCACTCCTTCTTCTCAGGAGAGGAAAAGGCTAGAGAGTGAGTTGATCACCAATAGCCAGTGCTTTAATCAGTCATGTCCCATAAAGGGACAGAAGCTCCAGTGCGTTGGACCCTTCTGGACCCCACTGTATGTATAGAGGCTATTCATTTTGTATTCTTTATAATAAACGAGTAATGGTAAGTAAAATGTTTACCTGAAGTTCTGTGAGCTGTTACAACAAGTTATTGAACTTAAGGAGAAGGTCATGGGAAGCTCCATTTGGCAGCCAAGATGGACAGGAACTGTGGGTAACCTGCAGACTCATTATGTACAATTGGTGTCTGAAGGAAGGGCGGCTTTGTGAGCCTGAGCATTTAACCTGTGGAGTCTGTACTGACTCTGGGTCATCTGTGTCAAAATTGAATTAAATTGTAAGACACTTTGTGTCCATGAAGAATTGGAGAATTGTTTGGTGGGAAAATCCTGTATATTTGGAGTCAGAAGTGCTGAAATTAGAGAAACACATTTTTTTTTTTTAAATTTGCAGCTTAGGGTAACATTGGAATGGGGCGACCAGCAGTAAGGCCCTACATCTAATTGATGTTGTGACCGTTGGGCAATAGTAGTTGTGATTAGTACTGATCTAAAATGTCATTATTCAAACTGGAGTCCTGGGACCAGCAAAATAGGCATTAACTGGATACTAAATGGAGACTCCTAGTCCCTACCCCAGAGCCAGAAAAATCTTTATTTCAACAAGATCTCTATATATTTTGTATGCATTCTAAAGTTGGAGAATTACATCAGTGGTTCTTAGCCTTGGCTTCATATTATATTTGGTGGGGGATCCCACATCACACTAATTAAATCAGAATCTCTAAAAGTAGCACCTGGTGTTAGTATTAGTTTTTTAAAGCTCCCTAGGTGAATCCAATGAGCATCAAACTTTGACAACCAGTGATTTGGATTCAATTTGAAATGGGGTGGTCAAGTTTCTTGCTCTTCTTGCCTTAACTTGACTTGCTGTGATTCAGGAAACAGAAAAATAGGAAATTCACTCATAGAGAACAATAGTATATTCAGCTAGGAGGTAGAATGTGCAGAAGCTAGGATGTTGACATGAGTGATGACAAAATAATATCAGTCTTCCTTCCTTCCTTAGAAGATGTGTATTTCCAGGCTGAATATGCAAAATTGGTGTCTGACATTCCATTGGGTTTCCCTTTGTCTCTTCCCTGGTATGATTTTTGCCATTCCCTCCAGATTGAATGGACAACTTACTCAAACCCTCAAATCCCAGATGTTTCCCATACATGCATCTATTGTAGCATCTACTAACCTGTTCAGCTTTATCTCACTTTCTTATCAGTTGTTCTTTACTCAGTAGGTCTTATGCTCTTTATTTATTTATTTTTTTATTAAATCATAGCTGTATACATTAAGGCAATCAGGGGTACAATGTGCTGGTTTTATATACATTTTGAAATGTTTTCATCAAACTGGTTAACATAGTTTTCACTGCATTTTCTTAGTTATTGTGTTAAGACATTTATATTCTACACCTAGTAAATTTCACATGTGCCCTTTAATATGCACTGTAAGTGTGGTCTCACCAATTATTCTCCCTCCATCCATCCTCCTCCCTCCCCTCCCCTCCCTCTCCCCTTTCCCCTTCTTCTTGGGCTATAATTGGGTTATAGCTTTCATAAAAAGCTATAAATTGGTTGCATAGTAAGACTGAGTACATTGGATACTTTTTCTTCCATTCTTGAGATTCTTTGCTAAGAAGAATAAGTTCCAGCTCCATCCATGTAAACAGGTAAGAGGTAAAGTCTCCATCTTTCTTTAAGGCTACATAATATTCCATGGTGTACATATACCACAATTTATTGATCCATTCATGGGTCGATGGGCACTTGGGCTTAAATGCAGGGAAACATCTTATTTGTTTGTGGCATTAGCCAACAGGGCTTAATAGCCACAAAGAATTTGTTGAATGGTTGCATAGAGAACAGCAAGAAATTATTGCTTTGGGGAGAATATACTGTAAGTTTCAAAAATATGGAGAAAATTTATATATAAAATATATAGATACATGTATGTATATACACACACAGAGAGATAAATGTGGCAAAATATTAACTATTGAATCTAGCTGAAGGGAATATAGTTATTTAGTGTACTATTTATTCACCTATTTCCTAGCTTTTAATGTTTAAATCAAAAAGAGTTATAAAAAATACATTTGAAATAATCCTTGAATTATTTCTGTAAATTAAGAGCCATCTCTTTTAATAAGTGTTAACACAATGAAACTCAAATTTACTTTTTATAAATGGCACAAAATTTGTTATTCTTACCTAGGTATATTCATTTCTGGAGAGACTTAGGATTGTTTTTATACGAACCAAGACTAATTGAAGTCCAAAGAAATGCCATGCACAATACTGATTAAAAGCTTTTTTGTTATCAGGTATGTGGAGTTGGTGTGGTAGAACTATTCAGATTGCCTGTTTAAGCTTCTTTACTTACCTAAATCTGAAAGCCCACACTAATCTCATTTGAACAAAAAGCCCTATGCAATTTTGAAAATTCATTTTGTTTTTCTTAAGTTTTCATTTGGCTACTTATAATGCTTAAGTCTAAAATGGCAATTTAGATTATGATTGATGGTGTCAATTTATCTTTCTGTCATACAAGGCCTATTCATCACCAGGCTGATATTAGTTTACATAGAATTTCTACTTTTTAACTTATAAGATCCTGAAATCAAGGTATTTTTGTTTATGTTCTTTGTGAATAGCTATATTTACCTATAAATTATTTGTATCCTTAAAATCTATATTAAGGAACTTTCTGACTAAAATACAACAAAGGAAGTGATTTGCTTTTCTATTTCAGTGCAGTAGAAAATGTGATCTCTTTCTCCTCCCTCCAAAAAGGTGAATAATCAATGCATTTGAAGTCTTCATTTAGTGGACTGGGACGGGCTATCTTTAAATATTCTATAGCTTAAAACAGTGACACAAAGACTGTTAAGCCCCATTCTGGCAGAACCAAAGGAAACAAATTGTAAGTTGTGATCCAGAGTTGGTGACATCCTTTAGAGAAGGAGGAGGTGAGTAGCAGAGATCTGTCTTTAGACATAGGTGGCCAATGGCCAGTATTCATTTAATTTAGAGGTTGAAATTTTTTATCCCATATTTTCTATTTTTTCCCCTAGCTGATTCCTAACCAGTGAAGCCATATTATTATTCAAGAACACCTGAACAATCCAAAGGAGCTTCTACCAGCCCACTAGTTGTAGAGAGCTTATATTGAATAGTTGTAGACAGCTTATTTTCATAATTCTATTCTCCCTTACTGTCAACAAAGCTTTTTCTTAAAGAATGAAATCCCGTCTCTTGCAACAGCATGCTTGGAACTGGAGAACATGATGTTAAGTGAAGTAAGCCAAGCACAGAAAGATAAATCGCACATGTTCTCACTCATATGTGGGTGTTAAATACTAAAAAGCATGTCTCTCGTGGAGATGAGAAAGTAGAATGATGGTTACCAGTGGCTGGGAAGGGTAGAAGGAAAGGGGAGATCAATAGGTCCCAAAATGTAGTTAGATAATTAGATAAAATAAACTATATTTGATAGCATGACAAAGTGACTATAATAAAAAATAAGCTAGGGTATACTTTAAAATAACTAAATGAAAAAAAAAAAGAAAAAATAAATAAGTAAATGAGTGGAATAGGAATGTTCTTAACAGAAAGAAATGATAATTA
>NW_003852421.1:6746050-6749234 GCF_000181295.1 Otolemur garnettii | reverse complement strand
ATTAGGTTACATTGTTTGCTTTTGTAGGGTAAACTTCAAGTTGTAGTTGAGCCTTTCACCCAGGGGTGTGTTGTGTACCCTTATATTGTAAGAGCTTACCAATCTCCCATCCCCCTTCTTCCTCTCCCCTCATTTGAAAATAATTGTGTTCTTCAGTCACATGGGCATGTAGTTGTTTATCTATTGGTTTCATATTAGTTTTGAGTACTTTGGTTATTTGCTCTTTTTGGAAGGCCTTTCTTCAAGAAGAAAGTTCTTCCAATTTTTAAATAGGTTGGACAGGGTAGGTGCCACTGAGGGAGTAACATTTGAGAAAAATCTCTGAGGCAGAAGGTGGGACATGCTTGTCCTGTTCTAGGAACATTGACACAGCCAGTATGGCTGGAGTGTGGTGAGAGAGAATTGTTAGAGATGAGTTGTCTTTTATTGTGAACAAAATATGGAACCATCGCATAGCTTAAGGGACAACTAGGGCTGCTAATTTGAGACTGTCCTGAAAGGGGGGATGATAAGAGAAGCAGCAGACCAGTTAGGAGTTTACTAGTGCAGAGTGCTGGTGGTAGTGGGTTGGGTCAGGGTACCTATGATGAAGGTGGTGAGAATTTAGGGGATTGTAGATGAATTGGGAAGGCAAAGCCAACAGGATTTCCTGATGTACAGAATGTGGTGTGTAAGATCAAGAGAGGATAATTCTAGGGTTATAAAAATGTTCCTTTGTTTTTTCTGCTGAGAGCTTGAATCACTCCAACTGATTATTCTTATGCTTCTAGGAAATGTTTCTACCTCTTTAATACTTCCTGTTTTCTGAAAGTCTTCTATTTTTCTCACATTCTGTTAAAATGTTCATAGTAATTATGGGAAAACAATTCCTATAAAGGTCTTATACAAGGTAACTACAGAAAAGTTAGCTTTAATTTATGAAATTTTGAAGGGAGATAAACTGTTTTCTGGCAGGTAATTGAAGAGAAGAAAAGGGGCAGATTTTGTTGAAAACTTCAATTTTCACGGAAATGGCTCTGTGTCACTGAGCACCATCAGAAGCTCTCTCAGGTAGAATTTTAATAGCTGTCAGTAATATATGAGTCAGGGCCTTCCTCACTGAGAAACTGTGGGCCCAGTCCTTTAATTTGAATCAATGGTGCGACTAGTTATATTAAAATGATTGCTCTCTTGGGCCACATCCTATCTCATAGAAGTTATTTCCTAAATGTATGGGAGATTATGGTAAGTTTCCATCTTCTACAGAGGACATGCAGTGACTCTAAAGCAAAGTTTTAATATTAAAACTGTATCCTAGTTTCAAAAAACAAAGTTTTAATATTAAAACTGTATCCGAAGTTCTAATATTAAAATTGTATCCAAAGTTTTAATATTAAAACTCTATCCTAGTTTTAATATTTGTCAGCAAAAGTACAAGTAGTTCACCCTATCACTTGTTTTGGACACACAAATTTATTCCAATGTGAATAATAAATTAGTAATTAATTCAAATGAAACATGAATTTTGAGTTTGCTTATTCACATTTCTTCTGCAAACCAAACCATGTAGAAATACACAGATACCCACATAGGTGCGTACACCTTTGTCAAAACTCAGAAATCAGCATGTGTAGGAGAGGCTTTTGCTTTCCCTCAGTTACACAGAAAGCCAAAAATCATATTTTTCAGCCACAGTAAACTTCCCATTTGCTTTCCCAGGAGTCAGAAGAGAGTAATCCACCTAATAGTGAAGTCTACATATCCCATTACTTGTGTTTGAAACCTGCATCCATGGTTTCCTATGTGGCCCTGGGCATGTTTCCTAATCTCTCTCAGTGTTTCAATTTCCTCATCTCTAAAGCAGGGATAATATAGCTCCCTCATGTGTTAGGGTGAGAATTAAATGAAATCATAGAAGGCAAGGCTTAGTCTTTAAGCAATTGCCACAATGTTAACATGAATGTGCTTTTTTCTTGTTTTCTGCCTCAGTCTAATTTCTTAAAGGCTTCCAGGCTTTATTCAATTTCTAAAAAAGCCTCTTTATGGCTAGTTATATCACTTTTAACTCATTGGTGATGCTTTTCTCTTTGATATTATAGTTACTTATACACTAGTCATTTCCCCCGGCTGCAATTTCCTTAGGAATGAGGACCATTGTCACCCACTGCATTTAAAACAGTGTCTTTGAGGGAGGATGAAGAGAAGTTGGTTTAGAGGCACAAACAAGTTCTAATGTTTGATAGAGTTGGGTGGCTAGCGTTAACAACAGTGTAGAGCATATTTCAAAATAGCTAAGAGAGGACTTGAAATGTTCCCAGCACTTAGAAATGATAAATACTCAAGATGACAGATACCCCAAATATCCTGACTTGATCACCACACATTTTGTGTAGGCAATGAAATAACAAATGTACCCCACAAATATGTTCAGTTATTAGTATCAGTGAAAAAATCCACTTCTTTCCCACGTATAGTAGATGCTCGATAAACATGTACTGAATGATTGAAAGAACACACAAGTAAATGTGGACTTTGGTAATAAATGCAGACTATCCCAGCAATGAATTTGCTGATGAAGAACACATCTGCTTAGATGAAAAGTTCAGGTAGTGGGTGGGCGGTGCCTGTGGCTTAAGGAGTAGGGCGCTGGTCCCCTATGCCAAGGGTGGTGGGTTCAAACCCATCCCCCCCTAAAAAAAAAGTTCAGGTAGTAGGCACAGTGACTATGCAATAATGTTTGCTTTTTATGGCAACAAAAGTATCCTTTATGGCATTAATTCCTTATTACTTGTGAAATCAACTAGTGTTTTGTTCCCTCGGTGACCTGTGTATTGATAGGTACAGCCAGTGCCAAGTTGAATATGAAGTAAAATTAAAGGTAGAAATGTGACCATATAAACAAACAGCCCCTGTTGTTCCTTCTTGTGAACCCAGATGTGACACTGATCCTGATATGTGTGCCTGGGGCAGTTGAAATATGCTTTGAATTACTAGCAATGATGCTTCCGGGACTGCTCGTATGGCGTGATTTATATCCCAATGTTTTCAATCAGATTCTAGGGATCGATTAATCATGCTATCAATAACAAAGAAACAGGTGTGTTTTCCAAAGCCATGTGCTTGCTAAAGGCAATCTGTTTTCCACTATTGCTACCACCTCATAAAAGCAGTTTGGGATTTTCTTCTCTCTGATGCTAGGGAATTT
>NW_003852421.1:6730269-6745917 GCF_000181295.1 Otolemur garnettii | reverse complement strand
GAGTATAGTTCAATACTCCCTTTAGATCAGCTGTTGAATATGATAACTGTTTATTAGTAACTTTCTAGGAATTTTTGGTTTATGAAGTGGTATAGTTTCTCTTGCCTGTCTCTTGAGCTTCCACTATAAGGCTAGTAGAAGATTAATGAAAGCATGGAGGAACAGAGGGAAAGACTTCAGGTAAGAGAGGACAACATATTTTTAAAAAGGTTAATGCAGTAGAATTAAAAAAAAAAAAAAAGAGGCTAGCCTAGGGCAAGTGGCTGGGCAGAGGGAGCCAGTAGGAGAGGGGAACTGCAAATGCAAGGCTTAATTGAAAGTGGAAAAGAAAACCAAAGTTCCCCCCCAAGCCACTACCTCTACACATACACACAACATGTATTCCCACCTGTGGAGGGTCTTCAAACACAGTCATTGATTTTAGGATTTTCATCTTCCCTATCTTCCCCTTTTCTAAAGTCAAGCTGTTTTAGAACACTTCAGTTATCCTCTCCCATCTCTCCTTTTGTAACATACTCTCAAAATGGCATGCAGACCTCTCCCCTCATGTTATTATAGTGAGTCATGCTGGTTCCAAGCATCGCCAATAATAGCTACAACTCTGAAAGATCGACTCATAGATCATTAAAGTAATTTTTGATGATACTATAAATTATAGGAGAACTCCTTCCATTTCCACAGAAAAAAATAGCAGTAGGATTGATACTGAAACATATGATATTTCTCCATGGACAAATGAACTGGGATGCTGCATATAGCTGCATATAGCTGCATAGGTGTGCTACTTCCAGGGGTGACACCCACTCAACTTACTTGAAAGCGTTTTCCCTGGAGTTATTCAGTGGACATTCTGCAGACCTGAGTACAGTAGCCCTGTGCCATTTCTTTAATTTGGAGGCATTTTTACTTTCACAACAGAATTTTACTTTTCCATTTGATAATTATCAATATTTGTGGTGTACTGTATTTATATATTTTTTCTTAGCTGCGAACTAATTATAACTTGATTGAGGAGAAAAGTCAATGCATTATAGGCAAATAGAATGTAGAAATAGTATGATTTGAATTTGAATAAATATTTTTTTTTGCAGGTGTAACATAAGGGTTTTCAATAAAATATGTATTTATTCAAGCACAAATGGATAACACTTTGAAGTAATAAAATTCTATAAGGAAAGTGAAATAGAATTTGAAGTCTAAGTCAGAAAAGGAATGTTTTGAAAATATGAACAATAAAGAATAGCTAGTTCATGCATTTTGAAAATGTGTACTAGAAGGTATCAGATACTATAGTATGTAGATTTCACCAGATACATTAATAAGTGTGTGGAGAGTGATATAACAGTGCTATTTTAAAATGTTAGTATTTAGAGCATCCAGAAATTACATTTTTAGCCACATTATGATGGAAAATTTTGTATGTGAATCCGAAGTCATTTAATAGACACTTGGTTTCTCAAAGTTCTTTTTTTGTGCTATGAAACTACAAATGACAATTGAAAACTTTATTATATCATATGATGTTATTATGTTCTAGTATGTCACACAGCCAGGCATTTACCAATGGGCATTTTACCCATGGGTAAAATATATATCATATGATATTCAAGCATTTATGATCATCAAGACATTGTTGTAAAGCAATCGTCTGGGAACACTTAGGCAAGTATTATGGACACTGGTATTTCATTCTAACATGGGAGAGAAGAGTTTAATAGCCTCCTCTTCATCTTCCTATCCTAAAATGATGCTTTCCTACCCCCCAAAGAAGACTAACTCATGTACACTAGAGTTTTGTTGTATTTTCATTCTCTTGTACTTAAGTATGAATGGTTCACTAAGAACCATCAAAGATAGGAGGAAAACAGCAACATGAAACCGAAGGAGCATGATAAACAAACTGAAAAACAGGAAGGTAATTAAGAGAGTGGAGAAATGAAAAATTAGAAGTAAAGATATAGATGAGAGTAATTTGGAGAAGAGAAGGGTGGGGAGTATGTATACCTAGAAATGCTCATTTATGAAAGTAGGTGAGTGAATCTCTGTATAGACTATGAAATAATGAACAGACACTGGATATAGTGTATTCTCCACATTAGAAGATATGAAATACTAATATCCAGTAACTTATATGACTGTAAATGATACAGAGAGAAGAAGAAAAGGAGAGGAGTAGAAATGAGATAAATTTTAATCATGTATGGCGTATTAGTTTTCCAGGACTGGTGTAACAAAGTAGCACAAACTGTGACTTAAACCACAGAAATGTATTCTCTCACAGTTCTGGAAGCTGGACATTTACAAATCAAGATGTTGATGGGATTGGTTCCTTTTAAGGGTTGTGAGGGATGATCTGTTCCAATCCTCTCTTGCAGCTTCTTGTGGTTTGCTGGCAATCTTTGGCATTCCTTGGCTTGTAGAAACTGTCCCTTTATGATCACATAGCATTCTTCCAGTATGTGTCTGTCTGTGTGTCCAAATTTCCACTTTTATAAGGATACAGTCATGTTAGACGAGGGCCCACTTCAATGACCTCAACAGAGCATCTGCAAAGGGCGTATTTCCAAATAAGTTCACATGTACAGGTATTGGGGGTTAGAACGTCAACATTTTTTGGAGGGGCCACCATTCTACTCCTAATTACATGACCAGCTTAAGAAAACAACATGAGAAATAAAAGAACATAAGAATTTATAATTTATAATTTATTACTCTTTATTATGTCAGTATAATGTCATATAGAAATATATATCAATGATAGTTTATATTTTTGTTTTTTTAATTCTTATATTTTATTATGTTTTTTTATTAAGTCATATACTCATAGATCATGAAAACATTTACGTATATGTGGGGTATAATGTGTTGATTTTTGTATACAATCTGACGTGGTTACATCAAACCAATCAACATAGCTTTCACCTCATTTACTTGATTATTGTGTTAAGACATTTATGTTCTACACATGACAGATTTGACTTGTACCCTTGCAATATGCTCCGTAGGTGTGGTCCCACCTTTTACCCTCCCTCTATCAAACCTCTCTCCTCCCCTCCTAGATTCATTATATTATTACAGCACTCCTATAAGAATCTAATACCACTGCTGATCTGATGGGAGGCAGAGCTTAGGGGGTGATAGGAGCAATAGGGAGCAGCTATAAATAAAGATGGAGCTTCCCTCTCTTACCCACAGCTCACCTCCTGCTGTGCGGCTCGGTTCCTAACAGGACCCTGACAGGTGCTCAGCTTGGGGGTGGGGATTGCAGTTCTAAAGCACAGTTTTATGACTTTTGACAAATGCATACATTCATATAACCACAATGACAACCAAAATACCAAACAATTTGATTACCTTCCTCTTCAGTCCTCTTACCCAATTCCCTTACGTTTTTCTTTATAGCCAACTTCTGCCTTCACTTTAGTCCTTGGCAACTGCTAATATATTTTATGTCTCTGTGGTTTTGTCTTTTCTAAAATGTCTTATGAATGGAATTATGCATGACGTAGGCTTTGAGTCTATATTCTTTCATCTTTGAGGTAGGTTTATTTATTTATTTATTTATTTAACTGAGCAGGATTTCATTGAATGGATGGATCACAATTTGTCTATCCATTCACCAGCTGGGGACATTAGGGCTATTTCTCCATTTTTGACAGTGAAAATGAAGACACCATAAACATTCATGTATAAATTTTTATGTATGAAATATAAACTTACATTTCATTTGGTATTGGGGTTTAGAGCGTCAACATTCCGTAGTAGCACTGTCTGATAATGCTGTGTATCCGTTTTGTGTGCTCATTATCCATTCATATATCAGTAAAATGTCTATTCACATCATTTGCCTATTTTGTAATTGGATTTCTTGTCATCTTGTTACTGAATTGCAAGTATTGTTAATATATTCTGAATATGAGTTGTGTATTATAGATACGTAAACGGAAAAGTTTCTCTCTCTCTCTGGCTTGTCTTTTCCTTTCTTAATGGTGTTCTGACAGGCATAATTTTAAAGAGCTTCCCCCTCCAATTCCCCAAGTTTCCTGTCCCTTGGATATTGAATCAAACACCAATAGAGGTACTGCTTATGGGGATTGTACAGCAATTAAAGTCACTTGATATTAAGTTACAGAGATTATCTAGGTCAGGAAAATCTTGTCACATGAGCCCTTTCAAAGCAGAATGTTTTCTCCAGTTGGCAATAGAAGGAGAAGTCAGGGCGATTCAAAGTATAAGAAAGGTTTTGATGCATGCGCCATTGTTGGCTTGAAGATGGAGTGGGTTGTATGATGAATAATGTGGCCACTTCTAGAAGTCAATATCCAGCAAGGATCTGAGGCCTTCAGTTCTACAGATGCAAAGAACTGAATTCTGTTCATAACATGAATGAGCTTGGTAAAGGACTCCAAGCTTCAGATGATAATGTAGCCAGAAGATATTTTGACTTCAGAACCAGCCATGCCATTCTGGAGTTTTGAACTATAGAATAATGAACTAATGAAGGGATGTTTTGAGCAGTTAAATTTGTGATAATGTGTCATGCAGCAATATAAAACTAATATAAATACTTGTCAAAGAGCAAAAATTTTTAATTTTGAAGGTCATTTTTCATTTTTTTTTGTTCTTATGATATCATATCTAATTGTAAATAGAATAGCCAAGGTCATAACATTTTTCTCCTGATAACTTTTACAATTTTAGCTTTTACATTTAGGTCAATGACCCGTTTGGGGTTTTTCTTGGTGTGTCGGGGTGTTAGATAAGAATCTTTGTTTGAGATTTCTTATTTTCAAAATTATGTTTTCCTTTAATTATCATTATATTTTTCTTTAATTGTCATATGTTTTCCTTTAATACTTTAAACATGGATTCTTTGAATTCTTTTCACATAATTATAACAAATGAAGCCTTTGCTAAATATAGTTTCTTTATCCAGAGTTAATTTTTATTGACAGCTTAGTTTCTTGAATATGTGTCACATTTCCTTTTTTTTTTTTTTTTGCTGTCATAATTTTTGCTGAAAATTAGACATCTGTGATAATATATTTCTAGCAAATATGATTTAAAATTTTTTCCATGAAGGTTCTTATTGTTGCTGTTTTGGGGTGTGGTGATGTTGCCTGTTTTCATTTGTTTTATTTTTAACAATTTGCTTAGACTTAATCTGTTGAATGTGTCTTCCCTAGGATGTGTGGCCACTGATGTCTCTGCTTAGTTAAGTTTTTTGTTTTGTTTTGTTTTGTTTTTGTTGTTGTTATTGTTTTGCAGTTTTTGGCTGGAGCTGAGTTTTGAACTGCCAACTCTGGCATATGGGACTGGCACCCTAACCTTTTGAGCCAGAGGCGCCACCCTCTGCTTAGTTTAAAAAAAAATAAAGCTAAAAGTTTTAGATTTTCTATTGGCTTCTCTGTTTCTGCATACCTTAGTGGTCTACCCATGATTGCCCTTGAACACCTTTACCAGTAAGACTGCACCCTAAGCTGATGGATCTGTTTGAGGGTTTGGGAGAACACTCAAAATTCACACAATTTTCAGATGTTTACAAAGTTTGCTTTCTGCCAGATCCTCCTGGCTCTTTCCTGCAGATCTGCATAGCATCCAAGTCAACTGGAGCTGTGTAGATAGTGTAGACCCTCTTGAGTCCTTCCTGTACACATGTACAGCCTCCCTGTTAGCTCAGGATCTGTGGACTACCCAGAGCCTTTCTTTGGCTCTCTTATCCTAGGATTCTCCCTGCCAGATTTCCAATTAGTACGATGGTCTATTACTCAGCCCAAGTGGGACCACAATTCAGGGTAGTAGAGCCATGGGCATTCATCAGTTGTTTCCTGCTGAATTTCCTACTTCCACTCATAGCATTTGGGTATAGGTTTTCTGCCCTGAGCATCCAATTAAGTCTTCTCACTCTAGCAGTGAGATTGTTGGTTTTTACAGCCAACAGGTCTGGTTTTTCCAGACCTTCCCTGGAAGCACTACTACAGTGTCCAGCTGGAACAAAGTGAGGGAGAAAACTGCAGATATTGGCACAACCTCAGCCAAGAATATCACAGACTCCCACAGTTCTTAATTTTGGCAGTTTTCTTGATAAATGTTTTTCTCTATTTGTTTTTTCCCCCTCTGGTCATTTTCCAGAGCATTGAAATTATTGTTTTGGATTTTCTTTTTTTCTTTCAATTTTAGAATTATTTTTTAACAACTAGGATTTCATAATCTTTTCATTCTACTATTTCCATATCCAACATCACAACTTTTGAAAGATTATTTTGGGGTATTGCATTTTGTTTTTATTGCTTATTTTTTTACCCTTATATATTTTAAATATGCATCTCCACTATCTTCTGGGTTGCATAGCTTTTGAAGAGAAGTCTGCTGTAACTCTTATCTTTGTTCCTCTGTGTGATATGCCTATTTTTGATATGCTTGTTTTTTCTATCTTTCTTCAAGATTTTTTTCTTTTTGTTTGTGTTTTTTTTAGTAGTTTGTATATGATACATCTAGATGTGTTTTATCTTAGTGGTGTTCTATATAGTCTTTCAATCTGTGCTTTGGTGTCTGTCATGAATTGGAGGGAATTCTTTGCCACTATCCCTTCAATGATTTTTTCTACTCTCTGCTCTCTTCTCTTTCTGTAAAACCAACAAGTATGTCAGACTTTTTGAAAGTATGTCCCACTACTCTTGGATCCTGTGTTCTAACTATTTTTATTCTTAAAAAAAAATCTTTATGGTACAATTTGGGTAAATTCTATTTATTATCATTTGAATCAAACTGATAATATCCTTAGTTGTGTCAAGAATGCTAATAATGTGTCATAATGGCATTCTGAATACCATTTTGTTTATTTTTAGCATTTACATTTGATTATTTCTTATAGTTTCCATCTTTTTGCTGAAACTCATCTGTTCATATATATATCCCACCTTTTATGTTAAAGGCTTTAACACATTAATTACATTATTTAAATTGTCTATCGGCCAGTTTCAACTTCTGGGTAATATCTGATTCTGTTGCTCTTGATTGCTTTGTCTATTTGACAGGAGACCCTCTTCCCTCTAGGTCCTTTATTTGTCATCTGACCCTACTGGAAATCTGGTCATTTCAAGTAGAATAGTAGAGACTGGGGCAAATATTAATTATGCCCAGAAATGTCATATTTTTTATTTTGTTAGTATTACAATGTGGGTGGAGGGCTTCGCTTTGTCTAGTCAGGACTTGAACTGAGTGCTATTTTTGTTGTTTTTAAGTTTGTCGTCAGTGTGTCACAGGCTTAAAACTCCTCTAACCTTAACTTATGCTTAGAGTGCTGGCTATTTATTCCAGAAGTTTACTCAAAGTTTGTTCAGGTTTTAGGTTTAAATCTTACTTTGGAAGCTTAAATTCAAGGAGTGTCTCTCTCAATGTTCTTCCTTCTCTCCACCAGTACATTAATGTCACCTGCTATTCAATGCTTGGTGCCATGATGGCAAAGAGGGTGAGTATTCTCCTTAGAATTAAGCAGGAACTGTGTCTCTGAGTCTCAAGCAGAGAGCCATCTCAGTGACCCTGTCTCTCTTTCTTAATTAGAATACATCTAATAATTTGGGCCAAGATACTTTCTTGTGCCTAGTACAGGTACAAGAAACCTTTATAGAGTATTTTTATCTTCTCTTCTCCTGTGGTTGGGTGCAACAGGGTTTGCTGCCCTTCTACCAAAAATTAAAGGTTTTTTTCCCCTCAGAGGAGACAGAGGTGGAATATTCAGGTAGGACCTTGTGCTTTTCTGTAGCATTTTCTATTCCACACCACAAAACCTGTGTCATAAGGAAGCATCTTTTGGATAGAGCTTTTCAGCAGCACTCTACTGACATGTTTTTGTTAGGACACTAGCATATGTGTTTCTCAATGTTTATCACTATTCCTGGCTTCTAACTATCAGATCTTCCCAATTATGACAGTCAAAAATATCTATAGAATCTCCACACGTTCCATAGGAGGCAACATTTCCCTCTCATCTTTCTTCTGAGCATCTCAGAGATCCAGGGAGAAAAGCTTGTGACTGGGTGTGAATTCCTCTTATGTTTGAAGTTCCCACAAGTACTATACTCTTACCTAGCCCACATATGTGAGTACACTCTCTACCTAAGGATTGCAAGAATTTGTAGTACATACACACACACACACACACTTTAATTGGGGCATGCATTATGATGGTTTTTGGACACTCCTCATCATCTTAATAATACCTATTAATGTTACCTGTCCACTTTAAGATCATTTCATTCAACATTAAATATTTAACAAACATCTATTTTCCAGACTTTGTCTAGATTCCAAGGAAGAAGCAGTGACTGAAACAACCACTGCTCTTAAGGAGTTTACATTTTGGTTTGTGGTCTGCACCAGGTAGGGTGGTGACTGTTGTCCTGGGAGTATTGCCTGGAAAGCTCTCCACTACCACTCACCTCCAGCCAGTTGCTTCCAACCACAAATACTGACCCTATGTTACCAAAGTTTTTAATTTTCCAACAGGAGACAGAAACTGGATTTGTATTTTATTCTGCAATTTTCTTAGTTTTAAATATTGGCTCAACATTTTTTTCAAATCACCATGGAGGTCATACAGAATGTGTTCACAGACAGAATCTGGCTTGCGACCTCTGTCTAACAACATCTTTGCCCTTGCTGGTCTGCTTGAGAAGAGAAATGCAATGGAATGACAGCTGTAGCCATGCTAATTCTCTTCTTTGAAAGCAATGAACCAGTCGTCAGAGATTTAGCAATTCCAAGCCTTGATTCGCAATATAAGGTCAACAATTTCAGTGAAAGCCATTTCATTTAAAACAAACAAACATAAAAGTAAATCAGTGGTGCTTATTAACCTGGACTCAACAGAACACGGCCAACAGGTTACTTGCAAGCAGGTTATGTTGCAGGCATTAATCTGCTTCCAACATGGATATTAGCTTTTAAAATATGATATCTATTATAGCCCACTTGCATTTCAACAAACATTCTACACTGTGGTCCGAACTGGTAGCCATAGTGAGAACGTAAGGTAAGAAATAAGTGTTAGTTTATTTATTAAGTTCAGTGTTCCCAATAAAGCTCATACTAATTTTTTTTTTTTTTTTGGTAAATTTATAGTGTTTGTGACTTTTTATAGGGGGGACAGAGTCTTACTCTGTCACCCTGGATAGAGTGCCATGGTGTTATAGCTTACAGCTACCTCAAACTCTTGGGCTAAAGTGATTCTATTAACTCAGCCTACTGAGTAGACGGGGCTACAGGTGCCCACTACAACATCCAGCTATTTTTATTTTTTAAATTTAATTTTATTATTATTATTATTTTTGAGACAGAGTATCATCATGTCACCCTTGGTAGAGTGCTGTGACATTACAGCTCACAGCAACCTCAAACTCTTGGGCTTAAGTAAATTTCTTGCTTCAGCCTCTGAAGTAGTTGGGACTACAGGCACCCATCACAATGACCAGGTATTTTTTTGTTGTAGTTGTCATTGTTATTTGGCAGGCCTGGGCCAGGTTCAGATTCACCAGCCATGGTGTATGTGGCCATGCCCTAAACTCTGAGCTATGGGTGGTGAGCCTCAGCTATTTTTAGAGACAGGAGTCTCACTCTTCTCTCTTTTCATGCTGGTCTTGAACTCCTGAGCTCAAACAATCCACCCACCTCAACCCCCCCAAGGTGCTAGGATTACAAGTGTGGACCATCATGCCCAGCCTTATCTCCCCTCCCACCCCCGCCAAAAGGGACTTTCTTGACAATAAAGGTCTTATGAATAGGTTAGCAAATATGTCAGTTTTCTGATGGGCTCATATTTTGCTAGTTATTAGCCTTTGTTAAGGATATATGGTAGTTTCTTATTAATCACTAACTTAGTGAAATTATTATTTACTGATAAATTGTGCTCACCATCGTATGAACTTGTCAGGCTGTTTTTGATATTTTAACAATTCTTTCTTATTTTTTAAACTTTAAACTCTTAGGAACTGCACTTGGGATATGTATGCTTTCATATATCAATATTTTGATCAGTGCCAACATGCTTCCCAAATCTGTTGATGTTATAAAGCTAGGTCATCTCTTCACTGATTTTCCTGTCTCAAGGTGGATGATTTATTTTTTATTCCCTATGATCTGCTGGTTTCCCCTTAGTTATGAGGAATCTGACTAGCACCCCCAAATTCCTGTTCATATAAACTTCACAAACTGAGATTCTTTACTGCAAATAATTCCTGATCCAAACTTATAGAGATTCCCAAGCAAAGAGTCATCCATGCCTCCTCTGGTGATAGCTGATTTTTAAATAATTTACTACTCACTTTGATCAAGCCGCTTTCCAGATTCAACCGCATATTTTGTATGACTCTCATTTCACAATTGTACTGAGTCTTATTGTACTGATACTACATCTGAATATTTATGCAGAAAGACACTTAAAATGAAGTCTTCTGTGAAGGAAGTGAAATGATCTGGCTTATTTGAGAGTTTCCTGAGCATTCTGTTATTGACATTCATAGAGGCAACCTATGCTTTTTGGCTGGTACACTTTGAATAATGATTGAAAAACTGAAAAATAAATTTATGATGATAATAACATGAGCAACCTTATAATATGCAAACATTTTAAGAGACAAATATTAACTATTAGATTAAAACCAAATTCAAGGAAATAAAAGAAAACAAATTTCTATTCCACACGCTTCCACAAATATGAATTACTTTTTAGTCACTGCACCATGGAAGAAATAAGCTTGTCAAACTTCAATATCTGCTATTTTTCTAATTTTTTTTATTTTGATGTTGATTTTTCTCTTTTCAATAATTATATATGTATTTTTCTTACTTGATGAAAATTCAACATAACCTTTGAATGTTTTATGTTACTCTTACATAAGATGGACTTTAAAATTAGTGCCAGGAAGACTAAACTCTTTCTTTTTTTCAACATTGATAGCTATTTAAAAGCTCATATATACATTATAAAGTGACTTTTTAAAAAACAATAATTGATAGCTCTTAATAAAAAAAGTGTTACATGGATTACTCATACATGATATGCTTTGTTTTACTGCCAGATACTGATAACCATTTCAAAAGGGTAAATATCATGTTTGAAAGACTCTTTGGTTAATGTTTATGATAATTTAACAAACACTGGGACCATCATTCATTTTCTTAATTTTTAATTTACTATAATTATCTGGTCCTAGATTGGATCCTAGTGTAGCATTTGTGTCAATTGAAAGAATATCAAATAGAATAGTTTATAGCGGGCGTCCTCAAACTACAGCCTGCTGGCCATATGCGGCCCACCTAGGTCATTTATCTGGCCCACCGGGTGTTTTTGCCTCTGCTGCGTGTCCTGCTTAGCAGCTGACTCGTCCCGGGGCCCGCAGTCTAGCCCTCCAACGGTCTGAGGGACAGTGAACTGGTCCCCTATTTAAAAAGTTCGAGGACCCCTGGTTACAGATTGAACTGGGTAATTTATCACATGACTCTAAGGAATTTTAAGAGTGTGAAAAACACATTTCCTTTCATTAAAATTTTTATATTTCATATCCTCGCTGGATGATGCACCTAGGGTTTAATCTACTTGGCCCCTAAGTACACATCTTTATTATTGACTTTATCAGATATTATTTATGTATGACAATTGCAAAACCTGTATAATTTTTTAAAGGATAAATGTGGTATAGCAACTTAAGGCAAGTTGTCATTGTAACTTCAATGCTGTCTGAATTTGTCACCTTTGGGGGCATAACATAGGAAATATAGGCTATCTAAATCAAATCTGAAGTTTTCTTAGAGGTTGCCTTTGTAAAACATTTTGTGAATATTTACTAACCCTCAGTTTATTAGGAGTCTGGCTAAACAAATAAGAGGAACAATAGAAGTAAGACACCCAATTATATCTTGTTGATTTTATACTTAGATTTTTCAGGACCATTAAGTAGTATCATAGCTCTCCCACCCCAAATTGCTTAATAGTATATCTCATGATTGGGTCAATTTACTCTGGTTTTCAAACATTATTTTTCTTTTTTAGAGGAGCGTGATTTAAATCTGCGCATTGCCGAGGGCAAGGAGCTGGGAACATGGAGAGAGAGGTAAGATGGATGTAACAGAAGCCCCTTCTTTGATTTTTTTTTCTTTTAAAAGCAGCCTTTTAAGCTTTATTTTTTTATAATGTTATCCATGGATGGAAAGTATAGAAATGAGGAGAAATTTAGCCTCCTTTGTAGCACTCAGGAGCAAAGGGGATGATTAACGAGGGTAGCAGGACAACACTGTAACCAAAGAGAGTTTGTAGACCTGAAACAAAAGTGCCTTCAGAATTCTCAGGGATTCCCATGATCTATGGTAGGACGTCATGGTGCCTGTCCACTGTTTCTATTTTTGATTAGATTTATAAACACAGCAGCACATATTTTCATGTGGCTTATTGCCCACGGGCAGAATGAGACTGGCTGCTCTGAAACTGTGAGGCTTGTGAGTTTTGGGCAAGGGCTAGAGTGAAATAAGTAGTGTAATTGTTTTTGTGGAGTGACCGTGGGACCGCCTCTGTTCTGAATTACACATGGCTCAACCCTTTGACCTGATGAGGCTCAGCAATGGCTGGCAGAGCTCCTAAAGCCCTGCTGAAAGGGTCATCGCTGAACAAGCTGGAACGTTATCTATCAGGCAAGATGTGGGCCAACAATGATATTCGACTATTACTAGTGATACACATTCGTGTCTGCCTCGATTTCATTTAACCTGTCACCATATCAAAGTTTTTGTTTTGATAGGAAGTGCTAATTCAGGGCATCTTTGGAATCCTTTGATGAATACTTTTAAGATATATTTTTAGTTTATTTAATTTTGAGTCATTTTAGAAAATGTTTTGCCTAATTATTTAAATGTTATATTATGATATTTTTAAACACATAAGGTTGGGGAACTATCATAAACCATGATTAAAATCCTTTCATCTCCATGAGTTCAACTTAAATCTTTCAAAATAGATGGTAACTCACTGATAGAATTCCTCAAAGAGATCAAAGGTAAGGGAAATGCAGAGAACTGGAAAAGGTCGAAAAGAATCATAGGTGCTAACAATTTTTGCCATTGTGAATTCATTCTGTGATTTGCACAGTGAATAATGTTGGTTGAATGTATTTCTATCTATCTGGGCATGACTTTCAAGTCATATACTTGGATTTTTATTTTAGCATCAGAAAACTAAATTCTCAAAGGGAATATATGTAGAGAGCTCAGGTTTACTTTCAGGCACTTGACATTATTTCAAAACTAGTCCTGTTTCTGAAACAGGTTAAGAAATTTTTTTTTGTTATTTACCTTCTTTCATTGCCAATTCTACAAAGTAAAGGTCTCTATAGGTATTATGCTTATAGAAATTTGGAAATAAGTTAGCATTTAAACTTTCCTCTTTCTCATCTGAGGCAACTCAGGCTGAATATTAATTCAGTTCTTAGTCACATGATATTTAAAAATTTCATTAAAGAGTATACAACATATGTTTTTTTTGAATTGTATCTTTTATTCCAGGGTTCTTAAAACATAAAAACAGGGAGGCTTCTATTAGATCAGTTACAAAAATAACCCCCACGAAAATACCCTATAAACCCCCTAACGAGGCTACATTCAGCCTTACCCGGGCTTACTCTCATTAGCAGTAAAGGGTTTGCTCTCTGCGTAATCTAACATGGAATGCTCAGAGCAGACAGGTGCACATTGCAAGCTGTTTCACTCTGGCTGTTATCCCTCAAATCAATGAAGTAAAAGACTGGGAGAACCAAACAGGTTCCAGCTCAAGCTGCATAAATGAAAGTCTTAACAGGGACACACCAGCTGGCTAGGAGAATTCACTGCAGTGCATACTAAATATTACCTTTGTGCCACTTGCCAAGGAAAAGGCCTTCAATACCACCCCTTCCCTTTTATTACCGAGAAGATGTTCCTGCAAAATTGTGGTTTGCTTTATGGTAAAGGTGGCCAAAGTGGATGAGAACGGAAGCCAACATACCTGTTCCTGTAATGTTGCCATCGCTACACTCCTCCGAGCGATTCAGGCATGATTAGCTTCCTGGAGTTGGACCAGATTGACAGTATTTCTATCCATGTCTTTTTTTTGGCTGATCCGAGCAAAGCCCCAGAGCAGCGAAACAAGAACAAAAAGATCACCATCGCCCCCACCTCCCCAACAAGACGAATCTGCTGAGCTAGTCTGCTGATAAAAACAGTTGTTCATATTAGGAACACCTGATTACATTTCACGGCAGAGACATGCCACGCCACTATGTGTAGGAATCTAAGGTATGCGTTTCCAAAAAGGGAGTCCAACTCTGTCATTCTAAAGTTGCTTCCCTTGTGACTTCCCAGTGTGCATTGTTGTCTGCAAGAAGCAACTTTAACTGGAGCTTTCAGGCAGCTGACTTGGTCTGACTGTGTGATCTGCCCCTGCAGATAAGGGTAGGAAGACAACTTGAGCCGGCCTTGTTTACAGCTGGACAGAGGAAAACATTGAGACACAAATGAGGGCTGACGGTTTCATGAAGCACAATTGGTTGATCCTAGATGCAATGTGACTGCCCTGAACTGAGCGATGATCCGTACAGTATGCAGAATTCACTTTCTTGCTGGTCTGTGCCCACCAGCCTTGGAGGAGCACTCCCCACGCCCCTCAGCCATGGCTCTGACCGCAGCCAGACCTGGACCAGAGTACTGTGGAACCCGATTCCTTCTGACAACAATCACATTCTTTTAAAAACTTCAGAGGTTTTGGTTGTCACTGGTTATAAATGGCTTTGTTGTTCGTGTTTATTACTCGATTGTGGATTTCCTTCAAAAGATATTTGTTGCTTTTCAATGAAAAGGAAAATATAATCAGAAACACTGTCAGTTCCTAAAAATTTCAGTTTTGTTATTTTTTCTGCTTAAATCACAAAGTATTGTTTTCTTTCATGCAATAGAATATATTTAACATGATAACCTTACCAAAGTAAAGAAGTATTTAAACACACATGCAAAGGAAATGTTACCTTTCAGCTATGCAAGATGATAGAGTTATAGATAGGAATTAAGAGCACAGATCTCTTGTTATTTGTTCTTACCACTACAATATAAAACATAAATCTTTAAAGAATGTGTTATTAGAAGCTGCTTACTTTGATTTGGAGAGTTTCTTTGCACTGCAGCAACTGAATAGGAACATGAAGGGACAAAGCTGCGGTAGGTTTTGTTCAGATGTCCAGATACTGTGTTTATCTTCAAAACTGAACACATGATCAGCCGCTAGGTTTTGTTTCTTTAATTTTTGGCATTATAAATACAGGCATTTCATAAGCTGATGTGAACGTATGAAAATGATAACGTTTTTGTGAATAGATTAACTGAACAACTGGTCACGAATGCGTTGATGTAAACTATGAGTGAATGATTATTTCACAGGAGCTAAAGAGAGAAACCCTCATCAGGAAAGAGAGAATCTAAATGGAGAAGAGAGAGGAGGAAAATGCAATTCGCAGCCCTTAAAGGTGCCCATGTGTAAAGGAGAGAAAACAGTGAGGAAATTGGCCAAGCAGAGAAGTCGGAAATTGCTCCTAATTTCCTCCTGAACATATGTTAATAGTAAAAGGGTCACAG